>NC_045637.1:120472008-120772008 GCF_009829145.1 Chiroxiphia lanceolata | reverse complement strand
AGTTTTACATCATCTAGGTGATATATACCTTGAAATGCTTTAGAAACTTCATTTTAAGTCAGGGATGTACAAATCCTATTTAACACTAGAAGCTGTAGGAGTAAAACTGCGAGAAATTCCCCTATACAGATCTCATTATATAATGTAAGATGCAATGAGTCTAATTCATCCTTGGGGTGTCTTTAATGGTGTCAGCACAGTTTTGCAAAGCATGGATTTGGCCTAGGGACATTACCACCATAAAACCTCACTGTCTTCTGCTGGTATTTCTCTCTTTGTCTCCAAAGCTTTACTGAGACTTGTCACTGTGTTATATTAATAGCTTAGTCTTTGTTAGTGAGTCTAAGTTATTAGTAGCATGGGTGTTGTTTTCTTCAAATGAATACAGAAAGCTACATTTTCAGTTCAGGTAACCCTAAAAGCTCCCTCCAGAACATAGAGAAATGGTGTCCTTAGACTTTGTGTGACCTTGCTTGCAATACATGCGTTAGCAATGCGTAGGAGATGAAGAACGCCCAATGCTGACCACTGCTTTCCACATTGCTTGCCATCTCCACACCCTTTTGCAACACAAGACCCAACTGCACAGGGAGGCTAATGCCTCCTGTGTCAGCTCCTAACTGCATCTGCAGTGTCTTGGGTTCTCAGTGCTCAGCTGTGCAGCGGTGGAGCCCTCTTGTCAAGGCACAGTCCAAGACAGTTTTAAAATGGAAGCTAAACAGCCTAATCTGTTCCTTTGGCTAAGATATGGTAGCTTCTTATGTTTATTGTTTGTTCAAAGTGCAAAATAAATCAGATTTGCCTGCCTTGTCTTCAGAGGTGAGCCAGCCCCCCAAGCTCCTCTGAGACCCTCTGCACGGTCAGCAACCTGACAGGCTGCACCCGCGCCAGTGCCCAGAGAGGAAAGTTCAAGTGAGAAGGTGCACATCAGGTTACCAGCCCAAGAGTAGAGGAAAAATATCCTCAGATAAATATTTTGGTTTCCATTCTGGAAACTTCGTAGAGGGTGTTGCTGCTCTGTAGTATTCAGAAGCTTCCTTAGAGGAGAAATGGTCCCTCATCTGTCTGAGGGTAGGAGCACCTAACTGACTGTCTTTCATGGCCTTTGGACTTTGCTAAACACTAATGGAGCACAGTAAGAATTAATTTGGGGTGGTGGGCAGAACAGGTGCCAGATGTTCGATTTGATTTGGTAATATTTCTTTTAAACTTGGAATGGGCTGGAGTTGTTTTCCTTGCTTTTTCTGAGACTCTCTCTATTTGTTTGTGCTTTCTGAGTCATCACCTGTCTTTGCCAAGACTTTATTATATCTAACAAAAGGTATATTATTGATGTACTGTGGCATGCACAAAGCCTTTCTATGAACTTTGTTGGACATATAATCCTTCCAGAATCATTTTGCTTCCTGTTTCTGCTCCTGAACAAGGAGGAGAACAATGCTTCAGGCTTTGCTCTGACAGTGTGTAAATGCTCAGTAAGCTTTGACGCCTCATCTGCTTAAAAGCACAGCTTTTTCGGCTTCTTATGTATTTAGATCAGCCCTCTTACCTGTCATTCTATAGTAACACGTATGTATATACATACATACATATATATATATATATGCAGTCTCTTTGGTGATTGCTAAAAGAACAGCAGAGAGGTAGGCACTGAAGAAATGTCTTGTCTCTATTAGAAATACCTGGAAAGAGCAAAAAGCATTTAAAAGTTTGACACTTTCTATTTCTTTCTCCTCCTTGTGCATACCATGAGATCATGATTAATGGCTTTGTTGATGTTTGGAGGGCAGAAATCACTTATATGTTCAATTCAGGAAGACCTCTGAATCAGCAGGGCCCAGGGGAACCAGCAGTTCTGGGTCTGGAAGGACCCATGATGTCATCTCATGTAGGCACAGGGGATGCAGCTATTACTTCTTTAGGCATTATTCTTGGATAGGACTAAGGCATGTGGGTTTTTTTGGCCTTGCAAACACATTAATTCTGCCCTGAGCAATGGGAAGATTCCCCACACTCAGGGGAGGCTGTTCAGGATGGGGAGAGTCTTAATGTGCAGAATGGGGGGCTGTTGGGGGTGTACAGGCAGAATGACAATCAGAGAGGGTTCTAGACTTTGCAGTTACTCTTCTAGTGATGCAAACTGAGTTCAAAGGAATGGGAACCTCTAAATGAAGTGTACTTGAAATAAAGCTACTATGAGATAGAGAAATATACACAGTAGAGAAATAGGATATCTTGACACTTATTCATGGCTTTCCTAGGGTGTCTTGGACTGTATAAACTCACTGCTATTGTGTTAGTGAAACCCTAGATTCCCTGAGGCCATAACTGTTACTGAAATTTAACTTTTGCTTTGAAGAAAGAATAGAAAAAGTAAATTTATTGCAGTAGTGTAACTCCTGTCAATCCCACACATAAAGGAGTATGAAAAACACATAGTTTAAGAAATTATGGACAATCTTGTAATTTCATAATGATTTCTTTCCAAATAATGTGCATTTTAAGAATACATACTTTCTGTATAGAAGGAGGAGTGGAGTTGAATGCCTTCTTCTTCTTCAGCCTTTTGTTTCAGTAAAAGAAGATGCTATTGAAGACACATTGGGTAGACTGTCTGGTGTCCTTGATGAACTCTGCAAGAGATACGCTATCTCTGTTTTGCTTTTAAGCTAAATGAATACATTCAGAAGTCATGGAGACTGTAAGCATCGTATTCTCAGGATATCTTATTTCCTTACAACCTACTAAACTTTAATTGAGAGTCATTGCACGTTGTATTTATGGTTCAATTTAGGTAATGTTTACTTATGTTTACATATTGTGCCTGGCTAATAGATGGCAGATACAGAGTGAAATTAAAATACAGAGAACCCAGACAATAAACATCCCAGTTCACAGTTAGACTGTGAGTCTTTGTGCTCCTTCATAGTGTCATTTCAAAATCTAATTAAGCAGATGCTTAAGGAGTTTGAGGATCCAAGCCTTAAATTGCTCAATTAAATTACTTTTTCCTATCAGCATGAGCTTAAGTGTCAAAGATAAATTTACAATAAGGAACAAATATTTAGGATGAAAAGTATGACATAAATTAAACTACCTCAAGCCAGAAATAAACTGTTAGCTAACAACACAATATGCAAACTAGAAATCTAGGGAAGTGCAGTACGTCTTACCACAGGGTTGCCTATTTTGAAGAAGATAGAGCAAACATAACACCTAAATGTCTGAACTGTTTTCTGGCAATATGCTACTATTTTGCATGTAGGTATTATTTTCATTACTAAGCAGGAACATTTCCTTTCCCACCTGTCAGTCATATTTGAATCAAAAAATTATCCCAGTGCATTTGGGGGGATAGGAACAGCATGTAGTTTAAACTAAGTAGGAGGAATATCCTACTTTATGTGTAAATAATGCAAAAAACAGGGATGCCTTACATGGTTAAGAAGTTAAATTTCCTTATGAATATCACTGCTCTATTTCAATAACAGTGTTATTCCTGAGCAAAACAAAAAAGATTTCTGGATTTGTAAATGAAGCTGAAACCATGGGGTTCGCAGTATGAGGGCCACCCTGAGTACAATGTCTGCATTAATCTTTGCTCCTTGCACAGAAGGCTGGAGCTGCCTGCCAGAGCTAATGAATGGATTCTGACTCTGCCACGTTAGGCTTTTACCAAATACAAAGGCTGGTCACAAATTATAGTTTGTCTGATGGCTTCAGATATAAGCATTAGAAAAACATTTGCTCAACAATAATAATTAGTCAGCGATAGAGGCAAGTTTTACAGATTGCTTTAGAGCACTGAGGCAAATGTGCCTTTCTGTGGGAAAAAGCCTGTTGCCTGTCTAGTGATTCATAAAAAGCAAAAAAAGGCACTTTAGTTACATCTTTTTTAAAGGTGAGACCAAACCACAGCGTTTCTACAAAACCCAAATAACCTCAGTCTTTACTGCAAGCACTGTAGTGTTTCAGAGCACTACTTTTCCTCCATTAAACAACAACAACAACAAAAATCTTATTGGAGAGTTGTTCCTGGCTTGTATTAGGGTCATGCTTGCACAGATACAGCTCTTCGCTGAGTGGATTCTATTTAGCTTAAACCTTAATAGTTAAATTAAACAGAAAACTCACAACTGGCTCAGAGGAGCTCAGCAAATCACCAGGCACCCTGGGCTGCTGAGATGCTTTCGTTCTTTAGCAATGAACTCATACCTTGGGCTTTTGTATTCTCGGAGAGAAGAATCCATAGTTCAGAGAACTGCTAGAAACAGGATGGTTAAATGAAGCCCAACAGTAAGCAATTCGTGTTACTGAAGCATGTCATTGAAACTTGGCACTAGTGCTGGGTCAGAGCTTATGCTGTGGAATGGCTTTAAGTGCTTGTCATCCCATAGATACCGCTGCAAATGTTCTGTACTGTCTCTCCTTTCCTGCGCTGTCTGGGAGAGTGAGTACAAGAATAAGTCTATGCATTTTCATTTGTTTGAGTTTGAGTTTTCTGTGCTTTGGTTTCAGTAGCATGGCTATTAGATGAATGAGGCTGAATCCATGCCAGGAGAGATGCAAAACAGCCCATTACTTCATTGTGTGGTTGATTTGCGTGTTTGTTTTAAAAGTTTGCATGTACTAGTGAATGCAAGGGGATGATAGCATCTAATAATTGTAGTGCTGGCAGGAGCAATGCAAGCTTACCCACACAGCCTGCCAAGGTACCTCTAGTCTGGCTTGCAGCACCTTTTTTTTTCCCAGTGGTTGTCCTGCTGCCGTAGCACAGACCCAGAGAGCAGCTTTAAAGTACTCACAACTGGCATATGCAGGGAGACCACCAAATCAATTTTCGTTTTTGATGTGATTAGTTTTTGACTGCTATGTTGCCATATCTTGTGGCAAGGTACTTAACAGGGGGTTCCTGCGTTTCCCCTTTTGCACTGATGTAACTAAAGGGAAATTATTCCCTTCCCAAGCTGATAATTCTGTGAAAGATTTTGAGAGGGATCTGCCAAGAACAGAAAATATGAATAGATTAACAAATGCTGGTAATCCCTGCATTGCAGAAAGATGGAGTTGATCTCTGTATGTTTGCAGGCTTGAGTCAATAGTGCAGAGAAATATAAGACTGTCCTACAGAGCTGATAATAGTGTCAGTGCATACAGTTTGCTTCAGTTATTGTCGTTCTACAGTACCAAGTGTTAGTTAAAGGTATCATGATGAGGGCTTCCTCTGGTGCCCATATCGTCTTGACATGGACTCAGACATAGTAAGGACTTCAGTGGTACAATCTGTAACAGGGACTTCTGTCATTTAGAACAACAGAACATGGTTGGTAATTAAATAATCAATTTTTTTAAGAATGTCTTTACCAGCGCTAATTAAAATACCTGTAATTGCTAAATTATCTCATTAATAAAGATAAATCTCTGGATTATTTTCTGTTTACTAGGTTGCTAGGTGTACCTAATGCATCAATATGTATAGAAGTATTCAATGAGATTGCCAGGTTTTTTGAAAGATAAATAGTTTTACATGCTTCAGAAGTAGACTCCAATTGGCTAAGGAATTGGCCAAATGCTAAAAAAGTGACATCATTCTTGGCAAGTGATAAAGATGTATTTTTGTTAACAGACATTATATAAAAAGTGCACTATACTACTTCTAAGCAAAAATCCGTGTGTAAGAATAATGCAATGTCTTTTAGACCAGAATAATTTTTAAAAGAAATTACATTTACTGACCAGTCCTGTGTACTAGTCTGTGAATGCAGTGTATTTGTTCTTCTATATAATTTTTTCTTTAAATACAATTAATACGTATGACATGAATGCTTTTAAATCAATACCATTATTTAGCAGATAAATGTAATTATTCCCTATTAATTCTTCCATCAAATCCATGTTTGTGAAATAGACATACTGTAATTGTCTTCTAGAGTCCAATCATATAATTCAGCTTTCAGCAATTATGTTTTAACTTAATTCCAATGACTGATTAAAACCATGTGTATTCAGGTTTAGATAGATGTGCTTACTACGGGATTGTTAAACCTGCAGAAAATATGTTTTTAATAATCCATTAGTATTTAATTAGCATGCAATAACTGTCTTATTAAATCTAAATTAAAACCTTATTTGAGGCATGTAATTGAAAGTGCCACTGGGTAAAATCTAATCTGTCAGGGATGAATTTACATAGAATAACAATGCTAGACTTTTCTTTTCTGCAGTTTTCAAGGTCTTCCCAACATTTGCTTAGTCATCACAGTGGAATCTTGCAACAATCAGTTTTCTGCAAGTGCAGCATTTAAAATGTGTTTTGGGTCAGAGTTGTCATCTTTGGAGAGTTCATCTTGATTTGAAAGATGATTCTTTGGGGAGAAGATGAGGAATTCTTAAACTTTTACCAGATGCCAAAATGTGTGTGAATGTTTCCCACTAGCCAGTGAAGAAGAAGAGATGGTTTGCAACATACATCACATGGTTAGGTGTCCCTCAGTGCCCCAGCATACCCTGACAAACATGAAAGGAAGAGGTGGTTTTGTGATTATATCTCTTTACAACGGAAAAGTTATTACTACATGTTGATATGTGAAGGGGTCATACAACGTAACTAGTGAGAGCAAATTACAGTAAAATTAGACTATTTACAGAAATTGTGACACTTTTCACTGTTCCAGGATAAGAGGGATCCATAATCCATCCAGGGACGTGAATTCATAAATGCTACTGGTGAATTTGCTTCAACAGTACAGCTGAAAGAGTCTGTGTAAATTATCAAAAATTATCAAATTGCTTATAAAATTCTAAACATCATTGGTTTGAGATTAATAGCTACTTGAGTCCCTGTAAAGATGTGTTTAATTAACTGGCTAACAAATTTCTAGCAAAAATCTCTCTGATCTGATCTGCAGAGCCCAAGTTTGCTGTTCCCTTTTCTCATCATAACCCCATGGTTCCTTGACAGTAAGTGGGAAAACTGCAAACACAGGAAACACAAGATGGAAGAGCTGTAATTTAGCAGGTGAATCCCGGGAGATAATTTTCCTAGGTTATTTTATATTGGTGCTTAGCCATTGTCAAACTCAGTCTGCATTGAGTGCTAGTCTCCATGAACATCAAAGTCTCATTTGGGAGCTAATCATTATCTTGCTTGTATCCTTATTATTACCTTGATCTGGGCAATGTCCTCATGAACCTGAGACAGTTCATCAGATTGGGATTTGGCAGTAAAGGATGGGGTAAGTTCAGATGTTAGTGGGTCTGTCTAAGGATCCAAGACTGTGGTTAGGGAGGGAATAAAAGATTACTAAGGATGGAGAGCAGGGAGAAGCAGCAAAATAGTTTGCTGATTCCGTAGACAGTGTTGGCCAGCAACACCTAGAGTGTTGACAGACCTCAGTTCCTGAGTTGTGGTGGACAGTTCTGTCCATTCTCAAGCTGCTCACAGGACAGAAATCAACTCCTCTCTTTTTATTAACAAGCTGGGGAGGATGAAGATAAAAAAAACATCAACAAAGGATGTAAACCAAGGAAACTTTCAAAGGGGAAGGAAGACGCTTGAGAGCAACCTCATCTACGGCAGAAATGTGGCCTTTGAGGGAAGACAGGAACCTGCACAGTGCAACAAGCAAGGTGAACAGAGAAAGGCATCAGGGCTCATTTGAAGAGGGGGAAAGAAAATTATGTGTCCAGTAATGGGGACAACCTCTAGAACTACCCAAGTCAAATTACATGGTTCCTTTTACTTGTAATACATTTATGATTAGGCCACACGTGAATAGTGTCATAGTGAATGCACTGAGTGTAAACCGTGATCTGTTTATTTGAACTTAGACTCCAAGTGTTACTGGACACCCATGCAAAACTGGAGTGCTCTTACTCCGCAGCAGTGAAAAGTGTAAATATTTCTGTAAACAGCTCTATTTTGCAATTTGCTACCACCAGCTGTGTTCTGTGATTGCTTATACAGAGCAATATGTGATAAAAACTCTTTTATTATAAAGAGATACGGCCCATGAGAAGCCCATGAAAACCCATGGGCAGCAGAGTTCAGTCAGATCAGTAACCATCCAAGTACATGAAATACAGTCAACACAAATTACTATACCCCATGGAGGAGTTAAAAATCAACACTGAGATGCTGACATGATGGGGAGGTAGCTAAGGCTGAGAATTGCTGAGCAGAGAAAATAGGGTGCAAAATTATTTAATTGCTCATCTTTGTTTGAAATTGGTCAAGTGTCAGGTCTAGCAATGGAAAGTATGTAGGGTTTATTTATGTAGTCTGATTTGAGGCACCTGTCTAAATCAGGAGCCAAAGCTCCTAACAGGGTTAATAGAGCACTTTGGTTAAGAGCTAATTACAGCCTAATGTGAGGTTCTCTGAATGGCTCTCTAGTGGCACCACTGGACTGGGGGCAGCCGAGACTCCCCAGCCAGGGGACTGATTCAGGTATTGTAAGTAAGCACTCATATCCTGAGCTTCAGAAGGTTCAACAGTGGAGTATTCTATAGTGTTCATCAGTATCGTTAGTGCATGGTTAAAAACTGTGCAAATCATAGAGAGAAAGACATTGTAACCACTTAATGAAATATCAGATATTTTACTAGCAGTGTGGGGTTAGGGTTTCAGCAAGGAATAAATCTAGTGTCTATAGAGCTATGTTGACTTCAGCAACACCAGTTTACACCTACTGAGAAGCAGATTCAGGGTTGCTTTTTAAAAATCAGTCTTCTATCTACTCTTGGTGCATACTTGCATGTACTATCTTTCCTTCTCTTGCTAATATTTTCAAGCAAAAGAAGCTACTGTGGCATCACTGAGGACAAGGATATTAACACGGTTATCAGAGAAATTATTACATGTGGTTCATTGTCTTGTTTTTCAATGCTGGCCTGTAAAATAAGGATTAACAAAAAATAAAAAAGTCTGTTGCGGTTTGCAAAAAGTAGAAGTATTTTACTTTCATTTCTAATTAAACAGCCTAAATATTCATGTTTATGTGCCTAAATGAAACTTTTGTATGCAGTCTTCCATCCCATCTGCATGAATAGTGGCATTGTAACAGGATGAGGTCACTGCAGAAGGGAAAGTGAGGTAAGAACACAGCTGAATCTACAGCCTATGCTACATGGTGCACCAGCTAGGCTTAAAGGAATACAGTGCTTTCGCCTGAGCCAGAGCTGCTGCGGGCACTGCCTGCAGAGCTGAATGCCTCTCACAGGGCTCTAGATGCATTCCTGGCTCTACTGTATGGTCTGATGCACAGTATACAGTTGTCTTTGCTTTCACAAACTGCTCTTTAGAGACCTCTTTACACATCTAAGATAAGTGAAAATCCATATGGTTTATTTTAAAGCCTTCATTAAAAACAAAAAGTTATCAGGCCTCATTCTGCTTTGACTCATGTGGCATAAATCCTGAGCCGTCCCTTTGTAATATTCGCTGATGTTCAGGGTTTATGCCAGCATCAGGGGGAGCAGTGTTTGACCCATCAAAGGGATTTTTCCCTCTCATTCTTTTCAAAAGAAATGACTCAACTTTATAAAGACTGATGGCTTCCTATTGGCATCACCTTTGTACCTAGCGGGAATTCTCACATATATAGGGCATGGCATAACCCAGTGTGCTGAGGGCTGGGCAGTGGAAGGGTGACATAGCAAAGGAACATTTGAAGGAGTGTAAAATTTGCTAAATCTGTATGTCACCTCATATTTTACCTATTCCTTGTGTTAACTTAAAAGGCCACATAAACGTGTTGCCAAGGGTACACTGGCAAATCGCCATTCCTCACCCACCATCATAATTAGAACTCTGAGAACTTGGAAAAACCTGCCTAGCAAGCAAGCCCCTCTCACCCTTTTTCCACAAGGTTCTCCAAGCTCACAAACCTGGGTAGACTTGGAGCAGCTGCTATTTCAAATAAGACTATCCATCCCAGCCCCACCACCCAGCATAGGAGCCAAAGGGGCTCTGTTTTCAGCCCATGCCACCTCTTGCTGCTTCAGCTTCTCAGTGTGGCTTCATGCGTTCCCAACAAATTTGTCTGAAATAGAAATACCTTCTTGCTCCTGATTGCCTTTGCCATGCTGTGCAGCAATGAACCCATCGACCCAGCCTTACTGGAGTAGCCTGTTTCTATTTCACTTAATAACCTCTTCCCCTCAGTCAGCAGCAGTTTGACCTTGAGGTCAAACTGATATGACATCTGATGTTTCAGAAGCAGGACACTCAGTACTCTTGTTCCTGCTGCAGAAGACTGCTGATCAAGACAACACCAGGGTTTATTAACAAATGGTGCCTTTTTCTTTTACTTGTTTTTTGGATTTTGGGGTTTTTTCCTCACTTCACAGGCAGTGGGTTGAGCCACAAGTGTTATCAAGGTTTTTCAGCTCATTTGGTACCCTCATCTTTGCCTAGCACAGGAAAACCAGGTAGGAGCTGGTGAAGCAGACAGAGAAGTTTGGAGAGCCTTTTCTCTGGGAAAACTAGCCATTTTTTAGTTACGTGAGCCAAGACCTTATTGACCCGAGGTTGCCAGGTTTGTGTGTGTCCTCTCTGCAGAAAAACTAGCTCAGAGGCTCTTTTATCTTTGTTCCACGCATCCCCCAAACACTAAAATAATCTCTGGTTTTCCTGTCCCGCAATATCCAACTTACTCATGAGCATTGGAGCTGCAAATGGCAGGCTGAGAGCTGTCCCTGCTCTGTTCTGGTCTAACATCTGCTCTTCCCCTCGGCCTCTCTGATGTACTGGGTAGTTTAGGATTATGGCAGCACGAGGAGAAAGGGAGAGAGAGAGAGAGAGGTGAGCCTGGGTGATAGGGACAGCGATGATGGGATGTAAAATGACATAAAAATAAGGTAATAAATGAAGCAGAAACTTAGAAACCCATAATTGTATAAAGACCCTGCAAAAGGAAAAGGTTGTCCAGAGAGCTGTGGGCAAAAAACAAGTATCCGGGTAGCATTTCAAATAGCCACATTCAGTCTGTGGAAGCTAGACATGCACCACAGGCTGCTTTTATTAGGAGAGCACAGTATGAGACACAAAAGACTAAATGTTTCTGCTTCTTTCCAGTTCTGTCCTTTAGTGTAACTTGCATCTGACTCTGTTATAGAAAAGGAAACATTATGGGGCGGAAGCAAGAGAAACTTGCAGGGCTGCCGGAAGGAGCAGGCTGTCTGCTTCCCTTCCCTCTCTTTCCTCCTCCTCCTGCCTCTGGCCACCTGTCAGCATCCCCTCGCCTCCCCCATCATCCTCCTCACTCCCACCAAAACCTCCCTTTGTCTTAATGTGACTTTTAAAGCCTGATCTTTAATTATATTTTCTGGTGGCCACTGCTTCTTTCCCAAATGTCTGTGTCCTGTTTTTGTCAGGACAGGAAAGGCTGAGAGTCAGACAGTGGAGGGGGAGAAACTGAGGCTTGTGCAGCCCAAGCATAAATGAGCCTTTTGCTTCCCAGTCAGTAGTTCAAGTCCAGCCCACAGAAGTCGAGCTGGAAAGTGATAGCTGCTTTGGAGCGTGCATGTACAGCATTAGTTGGTGGTCTCATTTGGGTTCAGAGCAGACAGGTGTCCAGTTCACTGCTGGCTCTAATTGACATCTTTGCTGGCAGCTTCAGAAGCAGGGCCAAAGACTGTGCGGGCACCCAGCCTGCAGTACCCTTCCCTGGGTGGTCTTCCTGAGTCAGAATCACAGCGAGCTGGCAAGGTAGCCAGGGGACACTCAGACTGCTGTTGTCTGTGTTGTATCCATTCTGTAAATAAACAGGGATACTCAGCTCTGAGTGCTGTTCCTGAAGCTTTGATTTCACTTTTAAGAAGGTGCCTTTTTTTTTAACCTTTGAAATAATTAAACTTTGAAGAAAGTAATGGATTAGAAATTAGAACTAAATTTACAAAGAGGCAGTTCAGGCAGGGGCCTCATTTCAGAGGGGGGGCTGGTAGAGATGGATAAACTGGTGTTACTGAAACAGCTTCAGTCCAGGACATTTTAAATGATTTTTGTCTACCAAACTGTCCCAGCCAAGACGCCTGCTTGTCCTCAGGGTAACCACCCTTGTGCGAGTACAGGATCAGTGAATGTAATTTGCAGCAGGATTATGTCTTGGTCCGTGATGCTTCTGCACCATCTATCTGTTTCTACCTACAAATAGTAGCTTCCAACAAATAAATCTCTGTAGGGTTTTTCCATGCATTTCTGAAAGCCTCAAGGAATTTTATTTTAAATATGTGTACTTGCATCCTTCAGCTTCCCCTGGAAATCAGGTGCGTGAGGCTGTGTGATGCTGGTCTGTGATAAGAGCAGGCATGCTGGTGCAGATTTGTGTGCTGGCATCCTCCAAACACACTGATGCTGGGGTGGTAGAGGGTATTAGGCTGTTTGTGAGGATTATGATGTCCTTTAGTGGTGCCTGACTGCTATGTAACCTTCCTGTCCCTCTCCTGCTCCAACACCCTAGTAGCTGCAGGTAGCTGCTGCAGGTAAAATTTTAGACCACGAGGGATGTCTCAGTGTCCAAATGAAATTCCCTGAGACCCTGGTGCCCCCAAGTAGTGGAACAGGAGATGAGGCCAAAAGATTTGAGTTACATGGGAACTACTAAGTTTCCATGCTCACTGAGCAAAGCAGGGTCAGTTCCCCTGTCCCAATGCACAGGTCTCCTAGCCCACATCTAGGCATTCAGGAGTTCAGGATAAGATGTAAATGAATCTCAGTGATCTCTTGGTCCTCAGCTCATCTCAGAGGTGCTTGGAGAACTCTCATCTTTTTCTGCCCATGTGCTCTACAGTTTTGTCTGCCACAGCTCAGAGCCCTGCTAGGGACAGGGTTGAGGAGCCCGTGTGCTGGAAAGAGCCATATAGGAGCCTTACAGAAATAGGGAGCACATGGAAACATCATGTGTGATACACTAAACAACTTTGTCTACTGTTGTAAATCGTATGTGAGTTTATATTGACTTCAGCACTCTTTCATCCATTCACTCCAGGTGTGGTTCTGCCCAATAATCTTTAAAACAGTAAAAACAAGTTCAAAAAATGTTCTCCACCTTTGCTCTGCTTTAGTGAAGCTCCAAATTCTGCCTAGGGCTCACTGGGTACAGCTACTGCTCTTGGATTGTTTAATTCTTGCAGTGGTGCTCTCATTGCAGGATACTGTAAAATTTACTTTTTGTCTTAGTCCAGGTTATCGTTGCTAATTGTACATTTTCATCTACAAGTGCCAAGTTCCTGCTTTAAAAAAATAAAAACATTACCACCAATCATATGCTAAATTCCTAACTGTGTAGTAAAGATTGATTACATGTGTTTATGTGTAACATAAAAATGGTTCATTCAGGAAGCGTATGGTCATTTAAAGGCAAGTCTAAAATTTTCAATTTTACCTAAGTTTATTTATATTAGGGAAAAGGGCCTGGAGTACTAAGCAAACCCCCATGATATATAGGGTTCAGGCTGAGAATTCTCTGAACTATTTTATATATATTTTTATTCTATCAATATGCTCTTTCATGGCTACTAATTAGTTTTGTTAGTCAACTTACAGAAAAGCATATATAAAATAAGGAGTAAGTAATTCCATAGCACTAATAGTATTAGTGAAAGGCATGAAGTCTGAAGGCAGTTGTAAAAGAACTAGTTCAACCAAAAAATAATTCTCATTTGAATTAGCATGATTAATTTCATAGCTTTTCCTTGTCACAGTACACCAAAATCAAAACAGTGAGTATGTTTTAAAGCTTTCAGTGTATAGTTCTAGTATATGTTAGAAAAAAGGTATATACACAGTGTATATACCTTATTAAAGTAAAGCTATAAATAAACAAGAAAGACTAAACTTCAGTTTTACTTTTAGCTAATTTTTTTCCACTTTAAACAGTATTTAATTTAATTGGAGAGGAAAGTAAATGTGGCTGTAAGTTGTCTTTGGTTGCTCCTATGTCAGGCAGAGGACCCCACAGCTTTTGCACTATGTACCTAATTGGTTTACACGCTGGATGCATTCATGCAGGCTGGAGCTATTTTGCCTGAAGGGATGAAAGAGGAATCACCCTGCTTGTTTCTTTTGCATACTAACTATCGTATTTGCTTACTAAAGATGTTGACTCTATAGATGTCATGCTGTTTGCTGTTTCTGAATGTGGGGCTGATGGAGTGCTTGCTGGTGCACACAGAAAATGGTAGCGGGTGTCATCCCTCCCTGTGGGTGAATGTGAATTGTTCTCCTCTCCAGTACCACACATCCACGCAGTGTTCCTGACATGCCCAGGTTCCCATAGGCCTATGGTGTGTCCTGGGTGTTTATTATGTGGAAAAAAAGGAAATCCTGCCAATCCACATCGATAACGCAAGTTTGTCAAATGACATCAGCAGCGGAGGAGAATTTAGTTTCTAACCACATGCAAATAGGTCCCAGACTGCTGGTTATGCCATGATGTCAGCTCTGATTTCTCATCCATTATTTGATGGGCTTCAATGAGTAAACGCAAGATATGTTTCCCCTCCTTTTCCTCCCTCCCACGCAGAACTTCTGGTTTTGTTTTGACTTTATTTGTGGAAAATGTGTTTTGAACAACAAACATACCTCCTCAGGAGAAGTTTATTTCCAGGGTGATTTCCTATACCACCTTTCCTTGTCTTTGTTATCGTTTTGCATTATGGCGAGCTGTTAATTACTAGAACAGTTCAGATATTTCCCCAAGGGATTCAACTAAGCGTCGGTAATAGTTCCAATGCTCTTTGTCATGAATTGGCATTAACTTTGTTAATAAAAGCTACTGTATTATTTTGGCTGTGGAAGCATTAAAGCATGTCAGCCTGCCTGCAGGTATGCCAAGACACAGCAGCTAATCAGGTCATGTCATGCAGGTTAACGTCAGGTTAGATTTTACGGCACGTATGTCTACTTAAAATGGCACAGGCCTCCAGACTGTGTAATTTGGGGTACTAGGACATGGAACTTGTCACTGCCAGGTCTAAGGGTTGAAGCCAGCTGAGCTATAAAGACTGTGTCTCTTGTCACCAGGTGTTAGCTGTCTTGTTCAGCCTGGACTGAACTCCTTCTGTAAAGCTGTAATCACTTCCAGGGGGTAATTCAGCCCAGAGGCATGGGATGGTTTGTCCTGTGCAGAAATAATCTAAATATGTATTCTAGACTACTGAGCCTAATTTTAGACTAATTCTGATCTCGATGAGCTCTCTCTAACTGCTGTTCACTGTCATTTAAAATCCATTTTGTTCCAGTATCCTTTTTTTTTTTTTTTTTGTATCTTTCCCAGAAATATGAGGAGGGCACTGGCACCTTCTGAGCACAGACTACATCCCTCTGCCTGCCTATCCATAGACCTCTGTCCTAAGAGGAAACTGCATTAGTCGTTCTTTTAGTGAAGAAACATGAAGGACTTGAGATTTCTTAATGACTTTTGGATTTAGCCTGGGTCAGTTATTTTCAGAGGAGAGCTTAGAAAAGGTGGGAAACAGAAACTTATGCAGGTGTCACCAGCAGTTTAATTTGGTTTTCAACCAGAGGTGTCTGGGTCAATTAACTTCACACAGTTCTGCATACACCAGTTCAAACTGTTCCCTTATAAAGCATTCTGTAAATAGTATTTCCAACAAAATAGAGCTTAAGTATATTTGCAAAGCTGCTGAATAAATACACAATACCAAATAGAAATCAAATTACAGGGGCTGATGTCCTTCTAAAATGCTTAGTAATGGAGGTATTACAGGCAAGTGAGATACACCCCCTCCAAATCACAGAGATATAATTAATTAATGTCTACATTGCAAAACAAAGGAAAATATTTTGACAACAGTTACTTGGAACAATTAGAAATTGTTCTTTCTTTTAGCCCCAAAAGGCAAAAACAAGAATGTAACTAGAATACATTGCCGTTTTTTCCCCTATTGTTTCTTTCTGATCAAGTCTTAGTGCTCACATATTGAGTAACTGGGAGAGAAGCCAAAAACATTCCCTTTACAAGTGATTTTAAACTATGCATGAGGTGTGTTTTTTCCTTCTGTTTCATGGAAACATCTCTGTTGTTGGCAAAAGGTTTAAGTTAGGAAAGTTGGTCTATAACTCTGCGTTGCCAAGGTTTCAAGACCAGGCCTAGATGGTCCATAAAACTATTTCCTCTTAAACAAGAGTTTCGCCTTATTGAAAACAGAGACCATGGTCATCCCATGCCTTTCCCTGATTGCTAACTCTCCCTTCTGGGGATGCACAGATGGTGGGAGGTTCAGCAGCCCTGCGTCTGCCCCTTCCTCTTGCTGGAGCTCCGGGACCTCTGTGAGGTTAGTGCTGGGCTCTGGTTTGAGGGTAGTGGTGGGGTGATGCAGAGGTGGAGAGGGGCGTTCCTGCACTTGGGACCCTGCTGGTGTTATTGGGGATACTTAGGGAGGCCTTGAAGCAGTGGGCGTCTCCTGTATCTGCTGTCATGATGGGGACTGTGCCAAGGGCAGTGTGCTTTTGGGGAGGGAGCTGCTAGAAGAGCTGATGGAGGACAAATCTGTCATGGCCCTTCCCTTCAAATCTGCTCAGGCAGGAGCATTCATACCTCAGACCTCCCCTGGGGGAGGAGATTCAAGGGAGAATCAAACAAGGGAGGCGAAAGTCTGCAAGTAATGGGGCGTCAACCAAGTAGGATTTGGCCTCTGGCTCCAGTTGGCAGGTCCCTGAAATCATATTCTGAGAACTGACTGCAAGCCCTGGCTGGAGCATTGCTCGCTCCTCACTGCTGGACAGACAGACAGTAGTGCCCTGACTCACAGCCAGCTCACAGGCAGCCAGCACCCGCCTTGCTCCTCTCTATCCCCACGCATCTCAGTGGAGGTGCAGGTTTATGAGATGATAAAGCTGCTTGGTTTGAGCCATCCCTCATCAGAGCAGTCAGTGCTGTACAACCTAGGTCTCTGCTGGGGGCTGGACCTCTGCTTTTCTTCTCAATCCCAAATTCCTTTATTTTCCCTAAATGTTTTTGGAAAGTTGTAATTGCCAGAGCTGAATAAACCTCTACAGATTATTGCTTTGACTAATTCAGCCCAAATAATATGCATGCTTAAATGAAGAGGGCTTAGCTTATATAGGAGCCAAAATGGTAAATAGGGCATTTTGGATGTTTATTTCACAAACTGTCTATAGTAGAAGTACAGGTAGTCAGAGACTAGTCCAAGAGAATGCAGTTAGCCCAGGAACAGCATTCAATTTAAGATTACTCTCGTGTCTGTTTCAAAACTACCTGGGAGAGCTCGTTGAGCACTTTAATCGAAAGCAACCTTCTCATGGGTATTTATCCTGATGCTGACAGATTGACTTAGCAACACATGGGATATAGGTCAAGGTTGCTGAGTGCATTTGTGTCTTGCATTTGAACTTCTCAGGTATGCAGGAGTCAATTACACCCACACTAGCATATGTGAAAACAAAATTTGGTCTCACCCTGGTTTTGTATGCTTGCAGCCTTGCTACAATTCTTCTGGATTTGTTCTACCATACATAAAATTCTGATCATATTTGTGATATGAACTGAGGTGAAAATATCACTGCTTGCTTTATTTTGAGGGCAGGAGGAGAGAGGCTGATGCATATCGGGCTTGATACAGACTGAAATCCAGTGATTTTTTTCCTCTCTAATTTATATGAAAGAAATACAAAAAATAAGTCTCTTACCATCTTTTTTTTTTTTTTTTTTTTTTTTTTTAATTTGTCAACTGTTGGGAAAATTTTGATACTTACAAGAGAAGACAAAATGAATCGGGGTAGACAATGTGTAGTAATACAGACTTGTGTGCTTGTGAACACAAGCAAGTTGTAACTGACCAAAGTAGTTGCCATGTCCTCCTCCTTAGTCATCTCACTGCTGTACAGCTGGACACACCTTCTGACTTGATGCATTTCAGGTGCAGATGTCCCAGGCATGATGGGATAAAAGAGATGTCAGAAATTTGGTGAGATTAGTCACTGTCTGGATGTGCTTGTTTGTGCCTTGCATAGGCTACAAAGGATGCTTAGGTGACGGCATTGAACAAATTTTCTTCTTGTGGAAGTAAAGAAAAATAATTTCTTTTAAATGGGATTACTGCTGAATAAAATAGGCCAAACAGGTACATTTTCCATATGTGCAATCTAATTGTTAATACTGAAGATGTCTGTGGAGGTGATGATTCCTGTTGGAGTCTAGTTTATCTGTACAGTGTGCTTGCACAGTCATTTTCATTGGAGTTCCAGGTATTTCATAAGTCTCTGAGTTTAGAGAGAGTGAATGGCGTACATTCATATAAAAACCTTTACATTTTGTTTGTTGGTCTGTATATGCATGTGAATGCAGGCAAGTATGCATCCTTAAGAGTCATTGTCTCTGTTGAAAGTCTTAGCAGTAATTCTGCTATTACCTCTCAGCACCTCAGAAAGGCCATGTAAAAAAAATAGTACATACATATTTAAAATAATATGTTTCACATGTTTTTTCACTTTGTCCATTCCCATGAAGGTTGGAAGCAAAATTAGAGTTGATTTCAGTGGGAACAAAGTCAAGTTTATAGTGTGGAGTTCAGACTTAAATTTCACTTCCTGTTAATATGAAGAGCAGTTCAAAGTGGTAGATTATAAAGTCTTTACCTACCATATTACTCCCTATTTTCTTTGATACTTTTGTCATTTAATAAAAAAGTCTTTCATACCTTACCTTAGAGTAATTGGAGACTGGATATCTATAATGCTCCTGCTATTTCCACATTTCAGTTGTCACCTAGGAATTTATATCTATACTTACGATAATGAGATTTAGTGGGGTCATTTACACTCTGTGAGCATTACATAAATCACCATTACCCGTTTGTATCATGTGGCTTTTACCTTTTCTATCGTAGATAAAGATTTTATACATTTTTTTACTATTCATATTCTCTTTATAAAATTCAGCATATACTATTCATTTAGACAATGACAACAACTGGAGATAATGTCAGGTCCAGTATTAGTCACTGGAGTGTGGTTTGGGGTTGCTAAATCAACAAAAAGCTAAAAGTGTAGATTGTCTTTCAGTGCTTCATTTATTGCTTTCAGATGTTAAAAAGGCTCTCGCCATACTACAAGCAATGGTTATAATCACTTACTATCACTAGAGACAGTTAAAGCAATTATGTTGTCAAAATTACATTTTAAAAATCAAAACAATAGTAAGTTGCAGTGTGATCGTTCCCTGAATGTCTTTGATAAATATCCATTTCAATACTCTTACTTATGTTCCTCCTTTTAAATTTTTCTTTTTTCCTTCAAATGTAAGTGATGAAAATCTCTCTTTTCCTACCTAAATGAATTCAGAAAGTGCCTTTTAAGCTCATAACCATGTCTTCTATAATTCTGATTTTAGTAAAGCAACTGGGTAAACAGTTTGAATCTTACACCAATTTCATTTTATACCTTTGTCTTTCTTGGCCTGGGATCTAATTTCTAGTTGAGCTGTACTTTATTACCATTTGCCCAGACATTGTGGCACACAGGAGCACTAATATTTATTGGGGTGGTGTAGACTCACACAGGCAAACATTGTATGCTAGCAGAGGAGATGAGAAACCACTACCTCTCTAGTCTTGTTCTGCATTCTTCCCTGATTTGAGCAAACTTTATCATTGCCTTCATGTTCCCAACTCTAGACAAAGGGGGTTGACTTAGGAAAACCAGACTGCACCAGGGGCAGTGGGGGCAACACATGTGCAGAGAATTGACCAGAGAATCAGAAGGAAAGGCATGCACTGACAGACATTCAAGGGATCTGAAACTCCTGATTGCATTGTATTTTGACAATAGTCCTATTAAAAGTGAATAATTTTGTGTATTATTCTTCTTACTCATTCACCTCATATAACAGGCTTGGTCCAAGCACTGCTGAAGTCTTTCCACTGACTTTTCTGGAAGTGGGATGAGATCCTCAATGCTACATTAGCTGGGTGCTTTCATGGCCAGTTGTAAAGCTGTTGTTTCATTCCACACAGCCTAGAACAAAAATACTGAAGACTCAGCCTTCAGTAGCTGGGTTCTTTCTGCCTTCTTTAGCTTGGCTCTTTTGACCAACAGAGGTACAGTAATATTACTGATAACAAAGAAACATGTCCTTATAATGATCCAATTGTTTGAGTTGTGCCAGGGGAGGTTTAGATTAGATATATTGGAAAATTTTTATCATGGAAAGGGTTGTAAAGCACTGGAACAGACTGCCCAGGGAAGTGGTGGAGTTAGCATCCCTGGAAGTGTTCAAAAGACATGTGAATATGGCTCTTGAGGACATGATTTAATGGTGAACATGGTGGTGCTGCTACACTGATGGTTGGACCTGATGATCTTAAAGGTCTTTTCCAACCTTGAGGATTCTATGATTCTGTTATAAAGTATGAAAATACTCTAATGGCATTCAGAAAGGAAATGGGTACTTTCATACTATGTCCTGCTTTGAGCTCTGTTGCCAAAAATCAAAAAAGGCTTTGGATGAACTCTCTCAGGCTTCAAAAACGGCACATTGAAATAAGTCTACTGAAATTATCTATTTGGAAATATTCAAAAATAGTTGTTAAGTTGAAATGGTGCAAGACTCTACAAAATAAAGGTATCACATCCAAGAATTAAACCCTATAAATGAAAATTGATGTACACTTTAGTAGTATCTCTCTGAGACATCTCCACATGTAATATCTTTCCCTGAATATATCTCTTTCCCTTTACAAAACTGGGCCAATGAATTTTGCCCATTAAATGCTAAATTTACTAGCTGGTGTTTGCTGAATCTGGCCCTTATTAAATGTCCAGACAAGCTTGTTGTAGTTTATTTTGTAGGATGCCTGGTTAGAACATTAAATACAACAAGGAAAAATAAAAGTAAAATGGTTCAACCCTTGCCTTACTGGGAATTTTTTTTTCCTTGATTGAATGGAAGCAGAAACAGATCACTGTTTCCAAGTGAATTATCCCAAATTTTAATATTAGATCGAATAATTTTTGCAAGGATAAATCTTACCAAGAAATGCTAATTTGTTTGGTTGGTTGGTTTTGTGATTCTGGTTCACGTGGAGTGATTACATTAGTTTCTACAAAAGGGAAGATTTAGTCGCAACATTTGTGACTAAAAGATACCTTGTAGTGTCACTCAGAAAAAGTTCTGTGTCTTTTCATTTTTACACATTATGATCAATATTTTCCCTCTGAGATTCTAACTGTAATTATTTTTAGAAGATAAAATTGTAGCCTCTAAAAGATAATATCGCATGTGAGACTGTGCCAGCCCATGACAGGCTTTGCCTCTGCCACTGGAAAAAAAAACAAGCTGTGTCTTCATTATTTTTTTTCTCTTTTTCTCATGGTCTGATGTCTTCAGCAAATTTTAAACTTATCATCAGAGTCAGCAGTGAGCTTCTTTATTTCTTAAGCAGTCTAGCAGAAATTTCCACATTAATTTTAATTACTCACAGGTTTTTAACAATCTGAGATCAGTGAAAGTCAGTATTTCCCCCAATTACTACACAGCAACAGTGATAATATCATTATAATTCCCAAGCTTAGCATTTCTCTGTATTAGACTGAAGGGAAATGGATTGTCTAAGGTACCGTGGCATATTAAGTAGGAAGTTTAGTGGTGATAGGTCTGTAATACCAACCCTGTAGTCAAATTTTTTGAGAATTGCTCAGGAATGTGTAGTTATTATAAACTTCATTTGCAGTAGTACACTCAGCAGGCTGTGATGTGTTCAGTACTGAGACTTTGGTACATTGTGTACAAAGATTTGCAATACCCCAAAGCAAAAGCTGTCAGAGTGGTTGCGGGGAAGGGTTGCCTGCTCTGTCACCCTCTCCCATTCCCGGTTTGGATTATGATCCTTGGGACATGTTTGGTTTAAGCTGTTTTGAAGTGGCAAGTTTTGTTGACTTACTGCTCCATCCAGCCCTAATCAACATCATCTGTCAGCCAGCATCCTGCCAGGCTGTTCATGTCTTCCCTTTCCTAATCTTCCTGATATTTTTAAAGCTTTGCTTACAGTTGCAGACACTTTCCCATGATGTTGAGCAAATTGGGTGAAATGTTCCATGGGTTTGATTAGGGAAAAACCCCAAAACTAAAGACTACTTTCTATCAAGAAGTGGGTTTCTGAGAGACATTCTGCTGAAAACAAAATGTTTCCCACTTGATGTGAAATGAAAATGGGTGCACTGATAACAATGCTGGGCTTTTCTGTGCATGCATCCCTTCTGCATCACCAGGACCAAAGTAGAATCCTCAGCTGGTCACCCTTGTGACTCTCTCGGTAAAGCTCAAATCTCTTGGTGCCTCAGCTCAGGAGTTGCTGGAGAAGGCAGGGTAGGTATGCAAATGTTTAGTAATGTAATTATTACGTATCAGTATTGTCATAGTGCCTGAAGAGCCCAATATATTGTTCTGAGAATCTGTGGGCGGATGCTGAAGTAATAGGAAATTACAGTGACTGTGGGTGGTAGAACTGAAACCCAGAGGTAAAAATACCATAAAATGGGAGATATTCATACTGGCAGTATGAACCAGGAACATAAACCTTTACTAAAGCATCCCCCGAGTGTTTCTGTAGAGCAGTGTTTCTTCATATTTTTAGAACTGGAGAGGCCTCTCACTTCTATGAACAAACTCTGTAGATAATGTTGCATCCCACTGTTGTTTAGATGTTGGGTAGGGAAGGCAGTGGTGTGATAGAGGAGATATGCAGCACTTATTGTAAACTGAATATTATTTTGTGAATTCATAATTTTGCTGCTTTAATTACAAACATGTTAATTAGAATATTAACAAAAATAGGGCACTGCCTCCCAGCTACAGCCTGCCTACAGACGCTTACCTCCCAGCTGCACAGGAACAAGTGTATGTGTTTCCACACATTTCAAGGACTAACTTCTGATGTCTTGTAGACCACTAGTTGAGTAACACTGATCCAGGACATACTGGGTCCTATCCTAGAGGCATCTGGCATTTACTTTTTACACATGGGTAAATTGCAGTCTTCATTGCTCAGGTGGTGGGATGTTGCATTTTACATGGGTCCAAATGACTACATGAGATGCAGAGAGTTAGATGTGTTGTATTTCAATGCCAAAGCCTTTAGTGAGTTTTATACTAAAACCCTTTTAGGTACAAAGTTGTAGCTTCTTAGAGAGAAAATCAAAACCTTTCAGTAACTTCAAACGTCAAAAAAGGGAGATATTTGCAGGCGTAATTTTAAGGATGTGCAATATGAATCAGGTTAGATTTTCATCTGTATACCTCTTTTCATATGACTGTTGTAGGTAAATTCTTATGGTACTTCAGTGGTTGTAAGTGACCCAGGCTTCTGTTTGAAAGAAGAAAGGAAAAAGTGCTTTCCACCAGTGCATTTTTGCCACCCCTCACCTACTGCGCAATGCTGGGTGACTGGTTTTTGCTAAAATAGAAAGCAGCATGCCAGCTGGATATCTTCCTGCAGTAGCTAGGTTTTCCTTGGAGGTTTCCCATCTCTATACTAACTAGGCTTGACTATGCTTGGCTTATGAGCTTTTGCAAGCATCCTTGCCAAGGTGGGATGACTGTAGGCAAAATAAGTGCAGCAGGGAGACAGAGGCAAATAAGTAGGAGTGATCAAAGTCTAGAGATTTGCTGGCAGACATGCTTCCTTCCTACGCTCTACAGCCAGTGGGTCCAGTGCTTTCCCCTTCTCCTACGTATGAATCAACACATCCAAGCAAGTCATGCCAAAGCAGGGGGTGGGTAGGAGACAGTCTTAGCACTGTGTGACAGCTGTTGTTTTGCCAATATACTCAGTAGGAAATTCAGAACAGAATTTGCCTTTTGGACCATGAGTCTCATTAAAGTTCACCAATGACACTGGAAAAGAGCAGAATTAAAAGGTTTGCTGGGGGGGGGGTTGTCTTTTTTTTTTTTGGCATTTTTTTTGTTTGTTTAATGCTGTTACAATAAAAGACACTATGTAGAGGTTATAAAAGGCTGTCGTTAAGGTTTGGTGAAGTTGTCTGCTGCCAGTCCTAGGGAGATGCTAGGGGTGGTAAAAAAGTGAGTTTGACAGCAAGAAACATTTATTACTGCATGGCAGAAAGTGCTTCCTGTTGAACTGACAGATTGGCAGAGATGCTGAACCCAATTTTCTTTAGTTTCTTCACTGGGGTTTTACAAGAGATAACTGATGTGAGCCAATAGATATAGAGTGGTGTTGCTATTCTCTTAGAGCTTCCTTATTCCTGTTCTCCTCTTCTAAATTCAGTAAAAATATGTAGATGCATTTTTACATAAAAATATGCAGTATGTATTTTACATGCATGTAAAATGTAAAAATGTATGTAAAAATGTAAAAATGCTATGTATTTTTAAGGCTTTTCTTTTGTGGCAAAGATCTTAAAAAACAAAGTGAACCCAAAACATAGAAGAAAAGCTTTTAGCTGGCACTGCATGAAATGTTGTAGTACCAACTGCAGATTTACTGGGCCATTAGAGTTTGATTTATACTTTCACATATGGGTTTGAGTGGGTTGGTCACAGCTTTTTGGTGCCTTATTTTCCATATTTTGTAACTGGTTAATCATTTCGCTCGCTGAAGTCCCTGTGCCCAACAGCAGAGTCCTACCCTTGATGGGTGGCACATTCGTATTTCTTCAAGCACGGAGCTCCTCCACAGTGTTAGATCCCCGCCTTCTCCCTCTGGTTCCAGTAATGTCTTTTCCTTGCTAGGCTGGAGGAGGAGGAGATCCTGTGCCAACTCTTTGAGCTCTCACTCAGCTGCTGCCTTCACAACTATAAATGTTACCAAGCGCCCCCGTTGTTTTCATTCTCCATCCGTATACTCTATACTCGCTTGGAAGTGAACCTTATGGAAATTTTGGTTTTGTGAAGAACCTCACAGATATTTCCACTTGAAATGCCATGGTAGCAATAACACACTGTGCTTGCAGTTTGTTGTCCACCTAGTGACCTTGAACTGCTTTGCAGTGGCTGCACAGTGAGACGCTGAGGTGGTGGGAGCTGTGCCCAAGGACCTGAGAGAGGCTGAATAAGGGCACACAGGAGGATTTTACAGGTGGGCAAATGAGAGGGAGTGCAATGAAAAAGGCACACACACATGGGTGTACAGTCTTTAGTCCAGTCAGTAAAAGCATAAAGGGTAAGATTCACGTCAACTACTGTCAGACACATATGCGGCAATTAGCCTCTGTAATCTCTGTGCACAATCACTGACAATGCAAATTTAACAAAACATTCTCCTCCACTGTCCTAAATACTGCAATCATTATTTGCAATCTCATCTCTCACTGTCCTTCTGCTAATGCAAAACCACATCAGAGTAATGTGCAAGGTGACCTGCAAAATGCATATAAACTCTGTGTCACACCACTAGAGTGAACAGCAGAATTTCTGGGATGCTTGCTGGCACTTTGTACTGGGCTTGGGCTTGCATGGGTCACCTGTACTGGAGAACCATAACCTAGATGAAAAAGTGGGCTTTGGTGGCATACAGGGGCATACATGATTCTGTTCAGTTTACCTCATGTATATAGTCTGTAGAATTCAGAGTAATGCACACAGGCATTGTGAAATAAGCACAATTATGCTCAGACTCTGTGGACTACATAAAACCTCTTACACAGATTACTTGTGTTATCTAGTTCATTTCTGGTTTTTTTTTTGTTCAGCATACTGCTTTAGCACAGTATTTTGAGGAAGAAGTTGAATTAGGGGAAGATAAAAGGCATTCTGTGGTTTCTTTTTAATTGGAGACTGGAGGCAAAGTGCCTCCAGATAATTTCTCAAAGAAAAGTCATTGTCTTCTCCCACTCTTGTCATTAATCTCTAAAATTATTGCACAATTTTTGTTTAATGTGTTAAGATTTCTTAATACGTTAAGACAATGTGGAAAGACAAATTTGAACAGGAGGGAGCATGTTTCTTTGAATGCATGATTTTTAAGTCTTTGTCTGAAGTCTGCATCCATCTTGCCAGGTGTTTTGCAGTTAAAAACTTCATGAAACTCAGTACGATTAAAAATACATATTTTTATAATGGCAATTCATCAAAAGAATTGGTAATTGATACAAATATTGAGAGTGATGGTCATTCAGATTTTGCTGAGGTGTAGATTGCTTGTGCTGAAGCTGTGTTAACATCATGGAAAACAGAGATTCCCAGCATATGGCTCATGTTATATTTGCTGTTCCACAGTTTTTTATGTGATACAAAGGACTTGATACATTCACAGTAGTGAATGTCAATGTATTCTAGTGCAGGGTATGCTTAAATGTAATACCATGCCTAAATGTATTGTAGTACATGTATATTTTGCACAGTGTATTGCACAATAACCATTATATTATTTCCACAAACAAAAATTTGGGTTCCCTCAGTCTAAATTTCTGATTCTGTAATTTAGTGTGATGTTGCATTAGTGAAGCCTTTTTTCATCAAGCAGAATCAACAGACCTAAGTTTGAAGTATGCTGTGAATCTATGGAGTCCTCACACAAGCTTTTTTGCGTGGTTTGACCCTCATTTTAGTGTGAAATAACTCACTTGGATAGCCTCAGTGAAGGACTCTCCGATTTCCAGTAAGAGGGCCACCAGCGAACTGTTATTTTCCATTTTAGTTCTGGTGTCACAGCCCAAGCAGTCTTATGGTTCTTGTCAGTACATCACTTTGAAATTTAGTAAGTCAGTGCAGGTGTATTTGTTGACAACCTGATGTTGAGCACTACATCAGAAACAGCAGCTAACTGAATGTGACAATGGCATTATTTGCAAAAACAGTTACTCTGGATTTCCCCCCCTCTCGCAGATCACTCTCACTCCCTGGATTGTTCCATATCCAGCTCAGAAGGACATGTTTATAAGACTTGTTATTCTGACTCACTGATTTTAACAGCATTACACAACTATTTTTCTGTCAGTCATGGGATAATATTGCCCAAACCATCTTTTCCTATGCATTTGCTGGTTTTGGTGGATGTTCTACTAATCAGCAAGGTGTGAAGTATTGAACGGGTATCAAAACACAGCCCCTGGTGCTGCAGAGGGTTACTTAAGCAACACTCTATAATTTAGATGCTCGATAATCAACTTGGGGCATTGCGACAGTTTGAGTTGTTTTTGTTAACAGAGATGAAATTATGGGTGTAACTAGCTGGCAGTCTTCAAACAGACTTTTGCAAGCTGTTTACTCAGCTGTCCCACGGCAACAACTGCATACGTGAAGTGAATTCTTCCAATATCTCTGCTGTGGTATATTTAATTTATCCTATTTTGCCACAGCGTGAGAGAAACAAATCTTGAAGAAAGTAGGACTCATGTCAGACGCTGCACTGCAGAGGCTGTGACACTGGCTGTGAAGTTTGACATTGTGGGTGAAGATTTTGTTAATTCGAAGGATATGCTTACTTATTTTCCACTAATTTAAACCTCCAGAATCAAAAGGAGGAAGAGACCAAAGAAAAACAAATCACAGGATGTCTAGTATATAGACAAAGATGAGTTTTATTCTTAAATCAACATGGCTGATATTAATAATAAAGCCTTCTGGAAGCAGCTACTGAGATTTGTCTAATTCTAGTTTAAACTAGTATACGTCTAATTTAAGTGGACAGTATTTGGTCCACCCAAGCATGTACTAGTTTATGAAACACTTCTAAGATAAATCATTATTTCCTTTCGTGGGAAAATCTTGTCAGATGCAAGTTGCTCTCAGTAAAATCACTTCTTACTCAAAATATAGTGATCTTAAGGTCAGAAAGACACATTCGTCTGTGCCTCCATGGTTGTCAGTCGGAAGAAGATAATGGAAAAAATATCCTTTTCTAAGTATGGACTTTGAAGACTGGTGAAATTATGTAGGACCCTCCTTTGAAAAAAATAAAAATATTAAATGAGTGATGTTGTCTCTTAATCTTACTAAAATATTTCAGAATGCTACTGTAACAGGAAAAAGATGCTCATAAAATTGATGGGAAAGAATTAGGAAAAATTTAAAACAACTTGCAAGCAGTTTTAACTGCCACTGTATCCCATTACATTTTCCCTTCCACCTCAAATGTGCTATGAAATAAAATAGCATTGCAGTTCTTCAAGCAATTGCAACAGAAAAGCGCTTGTGATAAGAAATAATATTATGGTCTGATTCAGAACTGTGCAGGGCAAAACTGACTGTAATACTTAAATACAGAGCAAACATGAAGCCCTGTTTGCTGTCCTGTGAAGCTCTTCACTAAAACAGTGTATGTGATTTGATGGATGTTGTGGTCTGAGCCATTTCTGAAGCAGGGAGGCAGGAGAGGAGAGGGAGAAGGGAGAAGGCGAGGCATTTGTAAGGAGTGAGCCCAATCGATCACTCCTGTCAGCTGCTCAGAAAATTAACTACTTTACAATTCACTGGTGTATACAATATATCATATTCCTCAACTCCAGATTAAAAAGGTGTAGCACTGCTGCAGTTACGGATGAGACTAGCTCACTGTCTCGGGCTTGTGATCAAGTTTATTTGAGCGTGCGCAGCTGGTTTTGAATTTTTTTAAAAAATAACTCAGAAAAATTTTAGAGGGCTGCTTTCAACATTGTTTTTTAAAAGCTGGTAATGTCTAGACTGATTTCTTACACTGCAGAAGACATTGAGTGTCCTTTTCGCTACAAAATGTTCCTTGTGATTCATAGGTCCTGGACACCTGGGTCCCTTAAGACCTGGAGTACTCGAGCTACAGATTTTCATTGTCATAAAGGTGATAAAATGTATAAACCTCAAAAAAAAAGTCTCTGGCTGGCTTCTGACAACTCAAACACAGCCAGATGCGATGTTAACTGGCAGTGCTGGCATGGACTCAAATGGAGGGACATGTCCAGGTTCTCAGATGACATGCACCAGCAGCCCCCGGGCCAGCCACCATCCAGCCGGGAGGGAAGGGCAGGGGAGGGGGGATGCCTGCCTGCCTGCCTGCCCACCTGCCCTGCCCACCTGTCTGCCACACTTTGTCTGCCAGCACTGACTCTACAGAAAAAAACAAATAAGCAGCAAAAGATATGGGCTCCTTAGCTTTACTTTTCTTTGTGAACAATTTATGAACTGCTTTTTGATGGCTGAACAGTCATTTATAAACCAAGGAGAGATGAGACACAAACAAAATGAGAAGAAAAAAAAATCAAATAGCCAGCCACTCAAATTCAGAATAACTGTCCTGCCAGGTGATGATGGAGTTGCTTCAGACTTCCTCTTTGAAGATGCATAGCTTGCTGCGCTGGCCAGTGAAGGACTGAATTTATTAGCTGCTGAGGGACCAGGGGTACCTCATTTAGAAGAGATAAAGTGGCGTTCACAAGGAAAAGTTGTGAGAGAGAACTTTTCTGTCCCAAAAAAAGAAACTCCTTTATTGAGTCCATCTTGGTCAGTGCTTTGAGGTAGCACAACTGCTGAGCTAAGAAGGAAAGGATATCAGAGAAAAGAATTATTTCTTAAACTGTAGAGCAAAGTACATCCCTACATACATGCCCATGGTTCTGCCTACAACCCTATGTACGTGATCTATTTATCTTAATAATTAGGTCTGAGAAGAATTATACATTCACTGATTTGTTAGATGAGTTTTATCATTAGATTTTTGTTTACATGACATTAACTGCCCAAAGTAACCACATAGTTAAAGCTTTTATATATATATATATATATGTATAGTTTTTTTTATTGTCTGTTCCTAGATGTAAGTAGAGTTATTGCCTCTAATAAAGCATAAGAAGGTAGACCTTTATTGCATCCTGGGGACTCACAATGCCATCAGCAGGGAAGAGTGAAAAGGAGCAATACTGTTCCCTGTTTGTAAGCAAGTCAGCTCTTAGACTGTGCTTCTGGCTCTGCCACTAATGGTTTCTCTGATACTGGGGCAATCTAAGAGTTTTAGTTCACCGATCTGTAAAGTGGGTCTCCCACCACATTTAGTAATATTGCTTTAATCTTTAAAGCAGTGTGAGGTGCAGCAGCATGGATCTATGCAGAGAGGCCTGGCAAGTTTGGTCTGATGTTTACAAAATGCTTTGGGATTCCTGGAAAGCAAGAAGGCTTGTTGTTCAATCACAGCAGATTGTGTCACCGATTCCCAGGCCAGTTGCCTCATAGACCTGAATGAACCAACCAACAGCTCAGAATATAAAATATTTTAAGTAGCATGAAATTGTGCTTGCTACTGGGGAACACTGATAAAGCTTCCAGCAAAGCCAGACTCTCTGATTGCTGGCTCCCTTCTGCCTGCTCCTGTATGAAGTGGTGGTAACCCTCTCCTAGGTTAGGTCTTTGCTAGACGGGTCTTTATTTTCCTTTGGTGTCTTCCTGATGTTTGAGTGAGCAATATGATTACATGAGAGTTTATTGAAAACCCAGGCTGCTGCTGTACTAAATAAAATTAATGCAAGCCCAGAATTGTATAGGATAGCTTTGCATTTAAATTTAATAGTTTAATTTCACATTATGCTGTTATACATAGCAGATTTTCTGCAATGTGACAATAAATGCTTGTTTCTCTTCTTTTTCTGCTGTTGGCAATGTAATACCTGTAAACTTATGTTGTTTTTCTTTGGGGCAGTTGCTTATATCTATGATGGCAAGGAGTAAAACATATTGAAACAGTCATGGTTACAATATTTATAGATTCTGAATGCATGCTAAATTGGAAGCAAAGGATAAGCAGAATTACATTTGTTTTGTAACACTGTACAGTTAAAGGCCAGAACCATTCCTGCCAACGCATCTGCAAATGTTTTAGCTCATAGCTGAGAGTCAGAGCAACGTTGCTAAACATGGGTGGATGGTGTAGTACAGCCTGAGTGTCACCCGCTGAACGAGTAACCCCACAGAGAATCTGGCGGGAGTAATTAATGAATCCATTTGGAAAAGTCAGTGCCCTTCAATTAGCCTGAATGTAGCAAAGCAGATGGGATCCCATCCTCCAGGGACAAAATTGAGAAAGATCCTAAGAAATACTGCATTGGACTGATTTATCTGGATAATTATAAGCCTCATTTGCACAAAACTGTTCAATATGGTTGCAGTGAGAAAATTAAGAATTTATAAAATGTTGATAGGTGGTCTAAACTATCAGTGGTAGTGGAATCATCTGTCCAGCTTTGATTAAAGGCTGCTTTGAGCTTATTTGCAGTAGAAACATTCACTGCCATCCTAATTAGATATGGTGTCCTGCCTTAAACCATCCTGCCAGAATTCAGAAGGCAGAAGAATAAGTCTAAAGAAACATAAAGAAGAAGAATTAAAATATGCAATTTTTCCTTAAACATTCAGTGGTGGAGGAGCAAAATGAGAAGAGTAAGAAAAGAGCATTTGAGAGCATTTGTGTCTTAACCTTATCACAAGGAGTCTCATTTTTAAGTTAAAGCACTGCAGGACTTGCTTGTATGAACAGGAAGCCACGCGTGTCTTTTATGAACTAAACTGGAAGCCAGTACAACTATATTGGAACTGTGTTTATGTATGATAGAAAAGGAAGCTGGTTGGCTTATAGAAGCAGCAAGAGAAAAATAAACACTGTTTATGACAGCACTGGAATTGCGTAGAAATTATGGCCCTCAGGTTCTAGGGCTGAGGGATTTTTTTGGCTATAGGGAAATCGCACTCCAGCATGATGGACTTTCTACATATTTTATGTTTTCAGAAACACTTCAGGTCAGATAGCTCCATGAAGCATTTTGCACAACATTTTCTGAATTTGGAGCTTCAGCCGTCAGAAGTCTGAGACTTTTTAACAAGTGACAAAGAAAACCCATAGTCCCACATAGGCAGAACAAAGAAGTGCCCTCACCACTCTTCCAGCCCTCCTAACTCAGGGCATTTCTCTGCCGTTGGAAGGCCAGTCTTTTTCCCCCCTATTTTCTTCCTCCCCCACAAATATCACTTTTTCAAAAATGACAAGTGTTGGTGGGCACCACCCTTCTTGCCTTCTTCTACCCCATCCAGCAGCCCTGTGATATATTAATGTGCTGGTTTGAACACTATTGCCGTTGAACTAAAAATTCAAAGTGCATTCAACTGTTTTAATCAATTAAAAAATTCAGTTCTGGGCAGAATGTCAGACATAACTAATACTTTTAGGGCATGGAACTGGTGGCGGCAAAGCAGTGTGACTCTGGTTGTTAGCCTGCCTTGAACATTCACTGGTGTGCATAATGTGTGCTGTTAGATTTTTTTATTTTAGTTTTTTCTTTTCTTACCTCAGAAGGCCTGAGATAATGCAGTGATGAGTGCACTGGCTGGAACGGTGGGGGTGGGATGTTCTACTCCTAGTCATCCTCTCATCCCGACAGCAGGCGGTCTGAGACTGGCACAGTTTGGCCTGTGACTGCACCTTCTTGCCCTCTGCTGATAAATAAGCAGGCTAATTGAATTAATAAACAGAAAGCTCTTTTCCCTGCCAACTGGAGCACCATCAAAATGTGTGATAAATTATCTGTCAATGCTTTAACTGCAGGGAAAAAATGAAAAAATTAGCTGCCTCAACATTTCCTCTCCAACTCTTCCCTTTCCCCTTCCCCCATCCACCCAAGCACCCAGTTTGGTTTGCCTCCACCCTCCTTGCCCCTTGTCTTTTCTCCTTTGGCAGATCTCCAAAGTAACAGCGAGAGAGTCATTAATTTAGCCAGGCCGCTAATGGGTTATTAAGGCTGTAGGCGGAGGTGGGATGCAGACGTTCCTGTAGCTCACTGGGAAAGAGGGACAGAGGCAAGTTTGGGGCAAGACTGCCTGTGTCTCAGCTGCCAGTGCACAGCAATCTCTTATTGTGACCTCCTGTGGCTGAGACAGAAGGCACACATGAGGGGCAATGAGGGGTGCAATCAAACTGGAAGGGATCCTGTTTAATATTTGCAGCTGTGACACAGACAGTGTGATCAAGTGCATCCGCAGGTTTGCAGATGGCACCAAGCTGAGTGGTGCAGTTGACGCACCTGAGGGACAGAATGCCATCTAGGGGAACCAGGACAAGCTTGACAAGTGGGCCCATGGGAACATTATGAGGCTCAACAAGGCCAAGTGCAAGGTCCTGTAACTGCGTTGGGTCAACCATCAGTATCAGTGCAGGCTGGAGGGTGAAGGGATTGAGAACAGCTCTGCCAAGAAGGACTTGGGGGTACTGGTGAATGAAAAACTGAACATGACTTGGCAATGTGCTCTTGCCACAGCTGTATCCTGGGCTGCATCAAAAGCAGTGTGGCCACAGATCAAGGGAGGTGATTCTGTCCCTCTACTCTGCTCTCATGAGACGCCACCTGGAGTACCGTGTCCAGCTCTGGGGTTCTCAGCACAGGAAAGACATGAACCTATTGGAGTGGGTCCAGAAAAAGGCCACAAAGATGATGAGAGGCTGGAACACCTCTCATGTGAAAACAGGCTAAGAGAGATGGGGCTGTTCAGCCTGGAGAAGAGAAGGCTCTGGGCAGACCTTATTGCAGCCTTCCTGTAATTAAAGGGGCCTACAAGACAGACGAGGACAAACTTTTTAGCAGGGCCTGTTGTGACAGGACAAGGAGTAATGGTTTAAAACTGAAAAAGGGTAGATTTAGACTAGATAGAAGGAAGTAAGTTTAAAGAAGATTTTTTACGATGAGAGGGGTGAAACGCTAGAAGAGGTTGCCCAGAGAGGAGGTAGATGTCCCATCCCTGGAGATATTCAAGGTGAAGTTGGACTGGGGGTTTGAGCAACCTGATCTGATTTAAGATGTTCTTGCTTGTTGCAGGGAGGTTGGACTAGACAGCCTTTGAAGGTCCCTTCCAACTCACATTGTTCTATGGTTGTATGATGTCTCATAAGACAAGGCATCAGGAAACCTTACATTGACTTGTTGGCATGCCAGACAAAAGGGGGAACTTCATCATAACCACTAAGGTCACAGAGGTGGATAGTACCTGAGGCTTTTTTGTTTCAAAAGAGTGGAAAATGATGAGACAGAACAGGCCAGTGACTTTCATAATACAGTCAGAATGTCCCTGCCATCATATCTTAAAGCGATGTTCCCTTTTGGAAATAACATTTATCTATGTAGAATCCCTCAACAGCCCTAAGTAACAGAAGACGAGAAAGATTTTGCTGCTTCAGACTCTAAGTAGGAGGTAGATAATTGAACTTTCTATGGTATTACTTTGATTTCCAATGTGCTTGTGTAAGTGCTTATGTGCCTTTGCTGACCCGGTCTCTCATCACCACATCTCCTCTGTAAGTTTCCCAGTAAGCAAGATGGAAAAGCTTCCCAGTCCTTCTCTTTCCAAAGCAGCAAGAAATGGGAGGTGCTGTGGAGTCTGAGATGGGAATGAGATCACAGTGTTATGTTCTTGTTCAGAACATGACATTTTTTCTGGTGCATATGTCAAATGAATCAGGCAATGTTGGTGTCAGGAAGATGGATAATGCTGTCTGCAAGGCAGGGAGAGGAGACAGGAAGAGATGTTAAGCAAGATGGTATTTATGCCTTTCTCCCTCACTCAGTAGAAATACAGAAGAAATATTAAAAAAAAAGGAAGATAAAGTAATAGCAGGAGCAACCAGATCCCTGTTGTGCTTTTAGGAAGACTCATTCATGCTGTGAAGGACAGTGAGCACAGACCAATAACTGGTGTGCAGGAATTGCCTGTTCCTGGGATGCTGGCAGCTGCTTCTGGTATGTGGGGAGGCATCTGGTTCTAGCATCACCCCAGTCCCATAGAGGATGCTCACTCAACACATAACTTTCTACCTCCCTCAGGGTGCAGGGTGCTTTGTGGCCCCTCTGTCCATCTGTCCCCAGGCAGGTCACCTCTGTCAGGAATTCTCCCTTAGGCATTTATTTCTGCCCTCTTTCCACTGGGCAGGAGGGACAGGTTAGAGTCCACAACCAAGCAAGGCAGGATATGCTGTACCTGTCACTTGGTGCTGGAAAGGAAATCCTGCTTGTGTGACAGCCACCGCAATTGTGGGTCTAGCCAGGCCCCTGACCTGTGCAAATTTGTTCTGTATCCTGTAGTACATGCTGTAGGAAAGCCAAATCCAGCTGTCCAGAAATGGCAGGATGAGTCCATGTCTTACCAAGCAGGCAGCATCATTTCCTTCCCTGGGAAGGTTGTTTTTTTGGTTTGCTCTAACATGTTGCTCTGAGAAGTAGCATTGCTGAAGAGTAAGCATGCCATGTGCAAGAGAGTAAGCTGCCGAAATATTGCATTTCATATATTGCTGAGCCACTGGGAGTGTGTGGGGACGCATTCCTAGCCCTTTCAAACACGATGTAAAGCCCATTAGTGTAAATCACTAATTCCAATAAAAAAGAATAGTTGAGGGCCTCATTTTTCATATCTCGTTTCACACTGTAGATATACTAAAGTGTTTTAAAAGACCTTGTGGCACTGATAGAGTGGCTAGCTGGTATCTGGTAGAAGGTTGAGATGTTGCTGTTCTTGGAGCCTCAAGTGGCTTTGAAATTCAATGCGTCTGACCCAAGATACGGCTGTTTGAAAGCAGATGATATATGCGAGGTGGTGAAAAACAAGGCAGCAACTTGAGCTGCCTACGAATGAAGAGATGGTGTTGCAGGTGAAGAACAAAGGGGGCACAGTGGAAAGCAGCAGCCTGAGGGATGGAGTTGGGGACCATATGGGGAAAGGTGGGAGGGCATAAGACACCTTACATGGGGGTGTAAAAGGACAGAACATATCAACACTGATATGTTCAATGCTGAATATTCATGATATCCATTCAGATAAGTCTCAGCATAGATTATATTTATTTTATAACAGTGAAACTTGACACTAAGTGAACCTCTTCACAGTCTTTACAGTTTGTATCTGTGTACTACATGCCATATCTGAGTGTATTATTTAAAAAGCTACTAGTCACTATGTTTTCATAGCTAGATAATTGAAAGCTGTCTGCTGAATTAAAATACCATTTTCATTCTTTTGGATTAGATGATGAAATAAAGCTTTAAAAAAACATGAAATAACCCATAAGAACACTCTCATTTTTTATGTTCCTGTACTGTACTTTATATTCTAGTAATTTCTTCAGAAAAAAAAAAGAATCCATGAATGCTTTAAAAATGTTTCAGGAATCACTTAACTTAAGAAACAAAGTAGAAAAATAACTTCACCTGAAACTACGTGGTAATAAGACAACGTCTAATTACCTGCATTGAATTCTTCAGTCAGGCCAATAGGCTAATGAACATCAGTACTCTTTCACAAAGAGCCCTGGGATCTCTAATGGCTGTAAGTGGTCAGGGCTTCAGTTTTACATTTCACAGTCTGCTTGAAACACATAATCTTGAAACAAAATCTACAGACCAGATCGTGTCCTCTATGCTCTGTGTGTGTGTGCGTGTGTGTGTGTGCACACATGTATATGTGTATACGCCCTTGAGCACTGCACATCTGGGATGAAATCAAAGGACTTTTGAGTGCACATGTATCCGATTTCTGGCTTGCTGGTAGCCCTTTAAATGTGCTGGGTTTAATCCAGGAAAAACGAGTATTCAAAAATCACACCAGCGAAGGAAAAAATAAACCCCCAAGTTTTATGTACTTGGATGGCATTTTTCTTTGAATATGAATGACTTAATCATAATCAGCCTTAGTGAGAGGTGGCTGATGAAAGTTCAGAAATCTTCTGACAGGAAAGACTTTGAACCTGCCTTTCTTGTGTCCTTGGTGTGTGTATTATGCTTCTGAGAAGGACAAGGAAAACAAGCAATATGCATTGTTGTCCAAAAAAATGACGTACTCATTAAGGGGTCTCAAGGCTTCAGAGCAGTATTCTGTAGAGAGAGATTTTTGTGGTGCTAATCCCATCTGATCTCTGAATACAGATTAAAATACCCAAACTCACAGTGTTCCTTGTAGTGTTATAGAGTGCTCTGATTTGAGGATTTGCTTCATATCTGGCTTGTATAGGAAATTCCTCAACTTCCTCTGAAATCAATTCCCGCTTTTCTCATTTAATACATTAATAAACGTTCATTGTGTTCTCAGGCAAGATATATATATATAGCAATGCAAGCATGGTACAAGCATTTCTCGCTTCCTTTGTAGTAGAAGATGGGAACATGATTTTAGAAACTTAGTTAGAGTGTCTGCTTGCAGGAGTGAGGAAGACATGAGTTCCAGCTCCTCTGCCAGAGGCTTTGCCAAAGTGCTTTATATCCAACGTGAAGAAAGAATCTGTGATCTCTTGGCTTGGGAACGAGCTGTAATATGGACATTAGAAAATAGATCTAGAAGATGGGCTGTACAGACTTAAGTCCCCTCAAGCCCAAGTTTTTCCACTATCTGTCAGAGTGCAACTAACACTGAGTGATTTTATTGCCACCTCCTATGTCTGTGTTTTCCACAGGTGACAATCTAGCATGCCTGGGAATAGCCCATACGTTAATCTGGCAGAGACAGTGAGCAAAAGACTGTGTATTTGGAGAATTAGAATGGTGATTTGTTTTGTCCTTGCCTACTGATAACAGGCTGTCATGGCTTAACCCCAGGTGGCAACTCAGTCCCACACAACTTCTAGCTCACTCTCCCGCAGTGGGATGGGGGATTGATTTGGAAGGGTAAAAGTGAGAAAACTCATGAATTGAGATTAAGACCGTTTAATAAAGACAAAAGTAAAGCAAAAGCTGTGCATGAGCAAAGCAAAACAAGGAATTCATTTACCACTTCCCATGGGCAGGAAGGTGTTCAGCCATCCTTGGGAGAGCAGGGCCCCTCAAGCGCAATGGTTACTTGGCAAGACCAATGTCAGCACTCCAAATGTCCCCCTCTTCTTTCTTCTTCCCCCTACTTTATATACAGAGCATGACATCATATGGAATGAAATATCCCTTTTGTCAGTTGGGGTCATCTGTCCTGGTCAGCTGTTCCCTCCCAACTTCTTGTGCACCTACCCCCATCCTGCTTCCTGGTGGGGCAGTGTAAGAAGCAGGAAAAGCCTCGTCTCTATGCAAGCACTGCTCAGCAATAATATTTCAGTGTATAATCAACACTCTGTTTAACACAAATCCAAAACAAACAGCCCTATACCAGTTACTATGAAGAAAATTAACTCTATCCCAGACAAAACCAGCAAACAGGCACAGGCAATTAATCCCCAAAGTGTCAGGCATTTTGCTGTCAGAAACTTGCCTCTCCAGGGGTAGGTAGCAGGAAAGTAGCAGCTTTTCTTTTAGACTCTGGCACACAGTGGGGAAATCAGTCAGAGAAGTTGGTTGTATTTTTTGGATCCTTCCATTGGTATTGTATGTTGAAATTATATGACACCATTTGCCTGTAATAAATCACTTTGCTGTCTGTTGTGTGATTACATAATTAAATATCCCTTGTCATGGATACACATGCAGGGATTGACTTAGACTTGGTTTGATTTTTTGAACTTCACATTTCCTGGCTCCTGTGAAAATCAAATCCAGTTGTTTAATATTGCACTGAGAAATGATTCATGCAAGAAATAGTATATAGTGAGAAGTACAAACCATTCTTTGAGTGTATTTTCTGTTTTGATTATAATTTACTTGTTCAATAAAATGCATGTAGAATAGGAAGAGAATTTAGTATTTTTCTCTTTCTAATCCTTAAAAAGATGGTGCATTGCAAAAGGATAATGATACTTATCTCCTTTGCAAGGTGCTTTGAGATGAGCAGAACGAAATTGCTGGGTGAAGATGGGATGTAAACTCATGTATGTTTTCTGCTGTCCCTGGAGCCCTGGCTGTTCTCAATAAAATGCCATCACCAGAAGATGGCAGTTCCGTCAGAGTACCCTTGGGCCACCCTGGCTTCGACCTGCACTGGATTACTTAAGACTGGCAGTCATCCTGAGAGGTGTCACTGGGACTGATGTCAGCAAGCAACGTGGCTGCTCAGAGTTCCTCTGTGCCCTGAGTTCAGGGACGCTGAAGCAGCTCTTGCAGCTGACCCGTCCTTGAGCAGCATGGTGTCTATTAGCTTTATTGCTGTTTTGATTGTTTGCAGTTGATTCTTGCTGCTTTCTGCTGAAGTTTAATTCAGTTTGCATTTGGAAGTACAAGGGAACAAATCTGTTGTTTTTATTAGAGGCTGAGCTGCACTGAAGGCTGGATGATGATCCATTGTTCATGTTGTTACAAAATCTGACTAAGTAGGGAAAAAAGTATAAAGGGAGGGAAAAGTATAATTCAGATATGCCAAACAACCTGCGAATAGTTAGAAGATTAGCAATTCGGCACTGTTTACTGGAGAGTTGTGAATTAAATGTATCCCTCTTTTCTCTTTACATTAGTGTAATGTGTCACTTCAGTTCCAGATTTTACGTCCTTCGCACACCTCTCACTCCTCCTTTTGTCAGTAGGCAGGACTGTATTCTACTGCACAAGAAATGTAGGAGAAAGCATTTAATGTGGCATCAGAGACTTTCTAATCACCAGTATCTGAAATGTGCTCATAAGTATCTGCAGTTCACTTATTGAGTGAAGATGAATCGCTTCCAATTTGCTTTTATAAATGCGAGTGGAACATTTGCAAAGAGTGGTTTCTGTTATTTACACTGTGAAATGCTTGTCAGCAGCCAACTGTAAAAGACCTGAGTGACATTTATGCTAAGTTCTCTCCTTGCAGTCACAGTTGGAGGGAAGGATAAAATTCATTGTGGTGCTCTGAAATGCGCTGGGTGAAGTTCTGTTCACAGCTTTAGCTGTTGCTGGCTTAACTCTGTGTATTCATCTTGGGTATGATGCTTAAAATAAAAAGGAAAACTTGACTATTGCAGATGAGAAAACAATACTAGTGCCACTGAAATCAATAGTATACTTGCCATGAAGTTTGGCTAATCAAGATCATTACCCTGAGGTTTCTCCCTAATTGCAGATGTGTGGGTATGCTTGATGTCTGTAATTTTTTCTGTTTCCCACTGCTCTCTAAATTCTTCTGTCCCCTGTGGGGAACTTATTGCATCCCTGTATAATAGGGACTAGAATCACAGTCACTAGTGCAAGAAAATATCTTTGAGATCATATTTCATGCGCCTACAGGGGTTTGATATAATCTCCCGATAAGAATGTACCAGACATTAAGCAAATAATACAGCTGGTCTTGTCTCTTCCTAATTTAGTGGGATTTGGGCATGCAAACCAGAAGGGAAGAGAGCTTTTTTTCTGAGTGCAGCAATGCATACTTATTTGGAACAATTCAATTCTATTCAAAACCAGCATTCCATGTCTGTCTCAACCTAAAATTCAGCCGGATGTTATAACAGCTTATTGTTTGATGCAAGCACAGACCACCTGCAAAATCAAAGGAGATTTTTGTAATTTCTCCACTGAGAGATAAATGGGAGAAAGTTGTAGTTTATAGTCATATATAGATTATGGCACATAATATAAAGATATAACTCTATGTTTACTGTAAACAGTATAAAGATGTATTAAACATTATAAATATTAATATACAAATGAAACCCATAAAATTATTTGCACTTTTAATTGTGGGAAAAGCAATCTCCAAATTTACAGTTTTCTTTATCCTTCTTTGCTTCTTTTAACAAACTGAAAAAAATTGCTACCTGCTTTTCGCTCAAAATTTTTGAGAAAGAAAGGTGGGGCAAAACCCAGGGCAACTTTGAAATACATGTCACAATAAAGAAAAATTAGAAAGCAGTAAGATTCTAAATTGCAGAAGTGTTAGGGAAGCTGATACTGTTTTTCATTCATGATCTCAAGTGCTTGTAGCCCATTTTTGGTTTGCCCAGAGATGTTCAATGTATAAATTATGATCTATGTTGATAAAAGGAAGCATCAAGCAATTCACTGCACCATGATGTCAGGCTTTAGATAGAGGAAGCACTGTGAAAACTCTCGATTTCCAAAAAAAACAGTATTCCAGGTACAATGATAACTTCTTTGAGGTGTTAACTTCATATGGCATTCAGTGGGGTGGCTTCAGAGTAATTGTGTCAATCAGGGACATTGCCATGAGTACAGGGAACACAACACTCAGGCCTGTGAAGCACTAATATCCACTGTTGCTATTTCCTCTTAAGCATCAAAGATGACAGTTTATGTGCATCTGGTTTCCTGTAGGATCAAAGAGGAATTTTATTTATTTACTTGATCAGAGGCAAAGCAGGCTGTTCTCTGTGAAAGATTTCTCTTTTCTGTGTCGCTCGCAGCCATTTATTGAAATGTCATGACTGAGTGGAAATCAGCTGTAACTGATTCTGGTCACTATGTTACTTTCATAAAATAATAATTAAAATAATCAGTGAGGGCCAGAAGCCAAGTAAGATGAGCACCTGCATTTCCTCTGGGCTTGAGAATGGTGGAGATTTTTTTAAAAATTATCCTATAAAAAGGAAGAAAAAAGGGGTTGTGCCCTAAAAATCACTGCTATGAGGTTAGCAGAAATTTCAAGTTTCGGTGAAAACAGATCTGAGTAGCAAATCTTCTGTTTTCAGTCCCAGTTTGTGAACTGCCAGGTACTGCAGGCTCTGGTGAAGTTGGTCACACAGTTCCTGAAAACACTGAACGGCTGCAGGATTAAGTCCTGGGTTATTATTTCATTCTAGAGGGGACTTGGTAATGTCGTCAGTCCAGTAAGCTGAATTTTTATGCCATCTTATTTTATTTGACACTAAACCAAAACAGATGTTTGCAATTAACACACATAAAAGGAACAACAATAAAACTGCAGCCTGCCCTTCAAGCACTACACATACTCAGTGCAAAGAGTTTACCAAGTTCTGGTGATTTTCCCTCCCTCTGCTCTAACTAAAACATCCATATTGATCTCACTGAAGACCAAACAAACAAACAAACAAAATGTTTATCATTCCCTGAATGTTTCTGATGGGCAGCAGTGACTGGTTAATGGAAGATTAACACTGCTCTGGATGAATGCGCGGACAGGACTCTCGCTGCTGAGGAGCTGACCTAAGCATGAAGCTAAAGGGAGGCGATGGCTGTTGCTGCCCTGGGACAGGATGATGTAGAGAGCTTGTTTCTTACCACGACTGGGATCCAGGGCAGCTGGTCCACCCTCCCATTGGGAACAGTGAACAAGGAGCTTGTAAAATACACAGACCAAATGGAAATGACCCCTATTGACTGAAACCAGCTGCATGTCAGACCTCTCACTGTCTCTCTTGATTTGCTATCTCAAATAAATGGATGTGGTAGATGGGGCTATGAAAAGAAAACAAAATAATTTATTCTCCTTGAAGTCGTGCCACACTAATAAGTCTCAGTTTTTACAGCTGAAAAAAAAATGTTTATTTGCAGATTAGGTTTTCCCTCCTTTTTTTTTTTCCCCTTTGAAAATCTGCAGTTTAGAATAAGCCATATTTGGTTTCAGCGGTCTTTGACAAATATAGAGTTGGTAGATTTTGTTAGGTATTCATCACATAAAACTGCTGGCTAATGAGAGCTTGTTTATTTTGCATTTAGATTCAGAAAACAAAGTTACAACAGCTTTTGTTGGTGCTTTGGCTTAGATGTGCATGGTGGCTCAGCTCCATGAAAAAGATTTTAGTGCGTTTTGAAGAAGCATGACATGGAGAAAGACTTGGCTTATTAATGTGTTTTTTCCCATATTTTTCCTAATACACTTCTGGGTAACGCCAGTTATTCTGAGCATTGTGAAGAGCTGCTTGCAGTAACCAGGGTAGCACTTGAATCTGGAAATGTCAAGGACAACAGCTGCTCAAATCCTCCCTTTGATACCCAGGATGTGTTACTGATATGGATATTAGATTGACCTCTGTTCTGACTTTGGAGGTAGGATAGGAGGTATTTAACCTCACTGCCACAGTCACCTTGATCTCTGTTTGAGAAGATTGTCAGGTTGTGACACATGTCATGGTGTGGTTATGGTATGATAGACTTTCTTAAGGAAACTTCTTAAAAGTCATCAGTCTATATTTCCTTCATGCAAACTGAGGCACTGATGTGTTTTGCAAATATATCTTTTTGTAAAGTCTTATTCAGTTGATCATCAGTGAAATAAGTCACCAAATTTGGATTAATGGATCTATTAGAATGTCTCAATGAAATGACCTTCATGACATCTGCAAAAACATGTGTGATACAAAAATTTGAGGATGACACTTTAATTTCATCATGTTACTTCTTTTTGCCTTCCACAACCTTCTTTTTTTCCCCCTCTATTTCTCTTTTTTTCTTTCTCCTTAAGAATTTGTTTCTTCCTCACTCAGAGTTGTACAAACCCAGTAGGGTTATAGCTTTGAACACAGAAGCCTTTACCTGTGTCCTTGCAGTGTTGCAACAGACAGCTGTTATTTCAATATAAAGCAGATTGAAATTCCCATCTATAGGTTCTGAGTGTCCCAGTAGTCACCCTTTTTGCTTTGAAGACAGAACCAAAATACAGTTCAGTCTGGTCAGTTTTCCTCTATTGGTAGATTTTAGTCACATTGGCTTGGAGGATCTTTTGACCATCAGCTGTGACCCACAGATATTGCTACAGGGAAAGGGACATCTCTGTGCCTCCTGCTGCTGCTGTTTCTTACTGGCTGTTGTATGGTGGCATATCTTACTGAAGAAGTCTCTGCTGTGAATTACAAGGTGGTTGATGGGTTATTCAAATCTGGCATTAAGTGAGACCATGGGCCTCCTTCCTTCCATTTTTATCTTATCATTTTCTGATAATTACTTGCAATACTAAGAGTAAATCACTTGATTTCTTTGAAAATTTAAAGAGTTGAAGTCTTGAGTGGCGGCCTGTAAATAATTTTCTATGTTGAGCCAGATGAAGAACCGTTGATGCAAAGGAGATTTCCACGGCTTTAGAAGAAGCTTTTCTCCTAGCCAACATCTGTCAGGCTCTACCTTCAGCACACCCTTCCAGGATGCCAGTGATTTCAGTAGTCCAAGGGTAGGATGACACCAGCAGGGTGTTTGTTTGCCAATACAGTTCATGGCTTTGGGATGACCCTTTAATTGAGCTGAAAGGGAACATTTTTTTACTCTGTGTTTCAGCTATATCCTTAGTACACAAAGGCCCTATCTTGCAGTCAAAAATGTGGCAACCAATCCCACTGGCCTTTGTTGGTGCTCAGGTAAAAGTGAACAAATCCCACTGATATAAAGGAGAGTTTTGCCCTAGCCAGACTCCAGGGCCCAACCCCGTGACATGTGGACTACAAAGCAGAGAGACGGATTAGCGTTCAGTAACAGCATAGCAGACGCTTGAACTTTCCATCAAAGAAAGAGGATCAGGTTGAGGCCACCCTCAATATTTTCCCATCTTTCTGATGAAAGAACAGGTTGGGTGTTATTACACCTGAGTTTGAAAAACATATCGATGCAATATATTTTTCAGTGAGTCTTTTAAATAATATCTGTAGTAAAAACAAGACGGGCACTTTGTTGCACCTTTATTTTAATCAGACATTCATTTTTAAAAGTTACCAGAATACAAGCTTGATGAAGCTACCCCTACTGAGCTGGCCAAAGAAGGAAGGATGAGAGCCAGTTATTTTTCCTCAGACGCACAGTAGGAAATGTGTAACTGATAAATTTCAATTCAGATGTTTATATCTTTAAATATTTACAGTGTAAAACTAGACTAGAGCCCAAGAATATGTTCTTTCTCAAACCAAAATAAGATGCCTTTTATCAAGGGAACAGCAAGAAAAATACCTAAAGAAATCTCAAAACACAAGACAAGGCACCGTTTCTACAACAGCAGTAATCTTACTCTGATTGCTCAGATCACAATGTGTAAGTGTTGAATTTTTTGCCTTGTTCTGTTCCAGAGACTGAAGGCAGCACTGACTCATCATCCTGCCACCATGTCGAACGGGAATATGAACACCATGGGCCACATGATGGAAATGATGAGCTCGCGGCAGGACCAGACGCCACACCATCATATGCACTCACATCCTCATCAGCACCAGACACTGCCACCTCATCACTCATACCCGCATCAGCACCAGCATCCAGCACACCATCCTCATCCTCAACCTCATCACCAGCAGAACCATCCCCACCACCACTCTCACTCGCACCTTCACGCACACCCAGCACATCACCAGACCTCACCACACCCCCCGCTGCACTCAGGCGGACAAGCACAGGTAGACCTTCATGTCATGCTGCATTGCTGAGTTTTGCTGTTGTGTGGAGTTAAAGCCTGATCGCTGTACTGTTTCTTCTTGCATGCATGTCTTGTTAGATACAAAACCCTCGGGCTGTTCATAAATGTCTGCTAATGGTGATGGGGAAGCTCAAACTTTATTCAGAAAATGGAGTGAAGCAACAACTTGTTTTGCTGGTTAATTTATTAGACATTTGTAATATCTTACTTTATAAGGAGCTCCAAAGGCTTTTCGGTGCTCTGAGCTCTGCAGATTGCCACATATCCTTTTATGGATGAGGTTTATTACAGAAATTGGCAAATTATATATGTTGCTTAATGTGCTTGAACCTGAACTTCTTCAGCCAAGATTTAAAAATCTGTATGAGTTCTACCTGCAGAAATACGTAATGAAGTCTTTAGTGAAATGAAATGGCACTGGTGTGTGTGTGTTGGGGGGGTGTTCAAGACTGGAGATAGTTGAGGGAGTTCTAAGGTAAGATACACTGGCTTAGAGGAAAAGATTAAAGGATCCAGGTCCTGTGAAGGGGACAGACATCTGCCAAGGTTAGCTGAGGGTGTGGGCAGTAGTTGGTGCCTGCTGTGACAGGAGAAAAAAGATGGTGAAGCCAGTCCCAGGAGAGAGATTTAAGTAAGAGAAGCTAGACTTGTATTCAGATAACAAGTCAGTGAAGCTCTCCATTGAATGAGATGAAGGACTCCATTTTTGGACCAGGTATATTTGCTTCAGCAATTGGTATAATTCGATATCTGAACTGAATGTTTTTTGAACTAATGAACTAGCATGAACTTTAGCAGAGTAATTTTTAAGAGGAATTCTATTAATTTCTTAAGATGGTAGGCTTCTGCATCAGGATTTCACAAGAAAAATAAAGCTCTAGGGGCAGTGACTGTAATATGTCAGGTCTGGGGAGCAAAGTTAAGGAAGACAAATGGGTAGTGCATAGAATGTGAGGACAAAGAGGAGTGCCAGCCATAAGAAGTTCAATCTGTGAAGTATTGTGTTGCTTGCAAGTACCTTTCAGACAAGCTCTTTGAAAACATTAAAGAAAACGAGAAGAGTTGGCTGACATCCCAGTGTCCCACAACATTAACTATTTACTGACATCTAGCTTTATTACTGCAGAGTCTGCAAGCACATGGGATTTCCCTAAAGCATTTGCTAATGTAAAATGAATTGTCAGCTTTAGAGAAACTGTCTAAGATAGCAGCAGACTCCCCTGTGAGAAGATATCCAGAGCTTTCCTAAGTTTAGTTCAGTTTTTACTTCGTGAATTCAATTATTTTCCTATCTGTTAATGAACTATTTTCCTTGGAGTTGTTTAAAAACTCCAATAAAAAGACATTATCTCATAACAGAGAAACCAAAAGTAACCTGATTGCTGTCTTGGAGATCCCTGAGAGAACAAGGATAAAGTTGTACTTAGCAGACTGAGGACTCCATGGAGGAGATGGGGGAAATAACCTTTCTGAAGCTTTTAAAACAAGGGTAATAGTACTGACACTTCACCGAGTTGGGAGAATAAACATGTTAATACAGCTGAGGGCATCAGACCCTACAGTACGGAGCACTGCTGCAAAACATCCACAGCACCACTTTTAAGAGGGGAGGAGAAAACAGCTACCAGAGAAAAAAAATGTCACAGTTTTAAGGATAAGATCAGTGAGCCAATGGTCCTCATCTGGAACCACTTGAGCAGGTCCATGACTTTTTTACACAGTTAGGACAGCCTTGATTTCTTGTGCTTTGTATTCCCTGCTAGCTAGGCACTACAAAAGACTTGCAGGCAGGCAAGAAGAGATACAGGCACCAGGGTAGGTGGACTGACTGGCAGTCACAAAGTCTCATCTTGTGTCCCAGCACTACACAGTCCCTGGCACTGGGTCTGTGCAGTTAGATAAGCTTTGCCATGCACAGCATGTTACTGGAGGCAACAGACCCCTAGAGGGATCAAGGAGGTCTTCACCTTGTCCATGGGTGGTAAGTGTCACTAAAGGGATGGAAATGGAGGGTGATGGAGTAGGAATCCTAGGGTCAGAGGCTTCCCTGGGCAGCAGAGCTCTTGCTGTGCATCTGTTCGCATAGTGGGAAGGCAATAGTGATTTCTGAACAGATGCATTAGAGGGGAGAAAAGAAGGGCTTGCTGAGTAATAACCACATGGTTATTACTTTCAAAGCTCATCCATAGTCCCCATGGTAATGGCTTCTTTGGGGATCTGATTGCTCCAGCAGACATTAATTTTATGGTGCGATTTACTAATTATTAATCTCCTTATTCTTCTGAGACAGATTCTTCCATTCCAAACCACCTGCGAAATGACAGCATGGTTCACACTGCTGTAAACCATGCAGTCCCATGCCGGGATTGTTGTTATTATTTACTGCACCCTTCTGTAATGTCAGAATTCGTTTCATGCTTTTTGGCTACCATTTTGATACACAGGAGCCCAATGAACTATGCTTTCATATAATGAGTGAATGGGTATTAGTTTTGTGCTAAGTTGCAAAGAAAAGAAAGAAATACAGTCTCAAGCATAAAAGTAGAAATCACCTTCTGACAGGTGTCTTTCTGAGAAAGTGAGATATTTTATCAAGTTATGGCTATGTTGCCTCAACTACTACAAAAATTATACTATTATTCTTGTGTTGATCCGGTAAAGATTTCTTCATATTAAACTTACCAGAGTGATAGCTTAAGCAGAGTAGGGGTTTAGATGCCATTTCATTCTCTTAGCTGTCCTACCTTTGTCTTCATTATGGATGTGTGACTTGCACCCTCTAAAAAAACAAAATCAACCTAAATTTTGATATTTAGTTAATGTTCTTTCTTATGTTCCTAGGCAGGGCAGTGAAATCTTCCTAGAGAATGATGCTTAGACAGTTACTAAGACATAGCCTAACAGATTTCAGGGTTAAGAGCTATCAAGTAAGAGTCAGTTAATTATCCCATGAGACATTATTGGTGGAGTAATGGCAACCTTTTTAATTAATATCTGCCAGAGATGGAGAGGAGATTCTGTTGTTCTGAAAATGCACTCTGACTATCCAGAGACTGCCTGGTACATTCTGAAAACATAATGAAATATTCAGGAGAAAATGACCATATGAAGAGTATAAAGAAAAATAAAGAATTGTATAGTTACTTTTTTCTGCCTTTGTACCAAACAGAGTTAAGAAATAAGAATTTTTAGAGCTGAATGAAAATGACCATATGAATAGGATAAAGAAAAATAAAGAATTGTATAGTTACTTTTTTCTGCCTTTGTACCAAACAGAGTTAAGAAATAAGAATTTTTAAAGCTGAATGAAAAAGGAGAAAAAAGGGATAAGGAAAGATAAATAACAGATCTCTGAAGTCTAGAAAGGTGTTGTGTGTGAGAAAATGAAAGGCCTTTGATGAGATGTTGACATTAAAAGGCATTTCTGAGACCTCTGTGCTCAGACATACTGCTAAAGGGGTGGCAAGCCTGGCCCTGGTGGACAGGGAGCAGCTGGAATCCCTTGGAAACGATCTCCCAGCAGAAGCCTGTGGATGCTGGTGGGAATGGGGGCTGTAACCAATGCTCCTGTGCAGTGCTGGCCAGCAGTCCTGTGCAGTGCTGGCCAGCAGTCCTGTGCGGTGCTGGTAGCTGTGCCTACTGCAGCTGCCATAAACCTGGGACTCCAGCCTCCAGTGTGGACAGCGTTAGAGATTTTACCAGCTAACATATGGAGCTGATGCAAGCTGAAATTGTAAAAGTCAGTGAGAAAATGCAGGATGGCTTATTTATTTTTAGAAGTTATTTTTTAAAAGCTTTTTTTCTGCTCCTGCGAGAGAGATTCCCTGACTGTGCAACACAGAGCTGGGAATTAATTCAGCTTTATGCAAAACGCATTATCAGATGCACAGAATAATTACACATAAAATTGCCACTGTAATTGCCACAAGTCAGCTGAGGGAGGGAGCAAACTAGATTCTAGACAGAAAAGCGACCTCAACTTCGCAAGACTCAAGACGATAGTATCATTTTAATTGAGACAGACAGAGGTGTTAGGAAAACACATGTTAATTGCTGCAATTGAAATTCAGGGCTCAGTCTGACAAAGCACTGAGTACATCCACTCCCTGGAGTCAAAAGGAAGCACCTTGGAGGTTTGGGTCCCTGCCAGAACAAGAGGGTTAATTTTGAGTCAACAATTCAAGTTTCCAGACTGTTCCAGACTGTGCAGGAGTGGCAGCAGCAACGTGAGCAGCAGCAGGGGCTCCCACTGGGTGTAAGCAATGGGACCCATGGGTTGGGTTTCCAAACTCCAAGCAGAGGGAGAGAGAGGGTCTCTCCAGAGCCCCGTAGCCCGGGCACCACACAGAGGCAGGGAAGTAGTCCAAAAGCTGGCTGTTCCCAGGCAGCTGAACATTAAATCTGATGCTGATTCCTGACAGGGACACGGAGCACAGTCTACATGGGGCTGCCCCTACCATGCACCTTTTCTGTAATATCATGGGCCAGTTACTCTCAGGAGCAGGATCAATACTCTCCTGCACTTGAAAAGGCATAAATACATATTTTTTCATAGTTTTGTAGCAGTGGGCTGGATGTGGTATGCATCTACTGTCAAAGCCAGGCTGTTGAATAAAAATGGGTATAGTGTCCACAGGGGTCTAATGGAAATGTCTAATAAGAGGAATATCCCTTCTCCACATAGTTCAGGGATATCAAAACACAGGTTCAAGTTCAGGTACCTAAATCCTTTCTTTGTCCCTAGCTGAGGGGCAATGAGGTCTGCTGGCCTTTTGAGATCCCAGCCCACAGCTTCCCAGCTCCACTCAGGTGCAAAGAGCTCTGCAGCTTCTGTCTCCAGAGATGGTAAAGCGTGAGGCAGAGATGGTAAAGCCTGGGAAATAGAAATGGCAAAATATTGGAGGCAGCTGGGGGAAAAAAAGAGAGAGACAGAAATAAGGCCACTACAGTGTTCTGCTTTGATTAAAATAGGTCCTGAGAGAAACTTGGCATTTCAGGTTTGAAATAGGTGGTGACAGAGAATGCACCTAAGTGAATATTTTTAATAACTAACTGTAAGGGGAAAAAAATGTTCCCTACTAATATTCAGAGGATTGTTTCAAAAAAATCTGCCCTTTGACCACAGTAAGGATTTGCCAGCAGCTAATTTCAGTGGCATCTGGTACAACTTTCAACTCATGTCTGTTGCAGACCTTGTTGGGGAGCAGGCTGTGTGAGATTTCCCTTCCCATTTCAGGATCCCCCTCTGTAACTTCCCCCCATTGCCACCCCCTGAAAAACCTCTTCTTCCCCTCCAGGTTTCGCCAGCAGCACAGCAGATGCAGCCCACACAGACGATACAGCCGCCACAGCCAGCTGGAGGTCGCCGGAGGAGAGTGGTGGATGAAGACCCGGATGAGAGGAGGCGGAAATTTCTGGAAAGGAACCGAGCCGCTGCCACGCGCTGCAGACAGAAGAGGAAGGTCTGGGTGATGTCACTGGAAAAGAAAGCAGAAGAGCTCACCCAGACAAACATGCAGCTTCAGGTGCGAGCCACTGTCTGCACCCCTGAGGACACAGAGGGGCTCTTTGTGCTCAGAAGGGCTGGCAGTGCCTTTGGGGCTGCCCCCGCACAGTCAGCTCCTAGCGGGAGCTCAGGCATGATCAGCTGGTTAATCAAGATGTGTGTGCTTCAATTAAAGAAATAATTACATTTTAGCAGGATAAGCCAGGAAAAAGCTGTCTTGGGATTTAGAAACCTTCACTAGATGAAGTTGTATTTATTTTCTTTTCTTGTCACCGCTTTTTGTGGGGATTTTTTTTCTTTTTTGAAGTGCCATTAACTCAACTGTAAAAGATTTCTTCAGAGCAGGACATGTAGCTAAACCCTCATTCAAAGCCAGCAAGATAGAAGCATAAATAGATCAGTCTACTAGTAAGGAAAATTAACTGGATGGATGAAAATACTCTGAATATGATAATAAAAGCCTTTCTTACAGTGCTGCCCTTCTAATGGTGGGCACAGTACTTTTGCCTCATGCAAAGGTGTGCCTGTGTGCTACCAAGGGCAGAAAAACTATTTGTATAATGGCACTCCTCAAAAAAATTCTCCCACAAAACACAGGGGTGTGAGCAGCACCCAGACACCGGCTGCAGTGGAGCCGTAGGTGATAGCAGTCCTGCCACCACGCCCCTGAGCACAGCAATGTGCCCTTTGCCCCCACAGGTCTGCCCCCCTGGCCTGGTGCAGAGAGCCAGAGTATTTCCCAAGGGGATTATAATATTGCCTTGAGTATCTCTGGTGCTGTGAAGTTAGTTCATTTATCAGTTTATGTCACCAAATCTGGAAACCAGACTGCCTTCAGAAGTTATACAATAATGTCACCAGCTAATATTAACTTAAACCCAGCACGTAAACACTGAGTGCCTTTTTTGCTCAGTTATTCCAAAGTTGTGGAGCAGTTTTTGTGTTCTTGGGTTAAAGCTTTGCAGAAGAGCCTGGTTTAAGCTTTGTTGCAAACCAAACTCTCTCTTTTTTTTCTAGAACGAGGTTTCCATGCTGAAAAATGAGGTAGCACAGCTGAAACAGTTATTGTTAACACATAAAGACTGTCCGATAACAGCTATGCAGAAAGAATCACAAGGATATTTAAGTAAGTAGCTGATATGTTTGCGCTGTCTCCACACTCCTCACAGGAAAGCAAAGCTTCCAATTCTTCCCTCCAGAACCCCTTGTTGGTCATATTATCACTTGAACCTGTCTTCTCAAACATCATCCGAGCCATCCAATCTCCTGCCCTTATTTATCCAGCCCTGCTCAAAAACAAAAAAGCCCCGGTTTTCATCCCACACAGCAGAGCTAGTCTTCCCCACCCCTCCCTCCAGCAAGGAGATGCACATGGATGGACGTTCACTCCCCTGTGGAGGATCCCGCTTGAACTCACAGCTCCAAACCTGCAAGAGTCCTCCTGGGTGCAGCGCTACCAGAACCTTAAAATAACTCTCAAAAGGAAAGTTAAAAAGGAAAACATTACAGTCCCCTCCAGTGAAAATGGTACTGTGCTCTGACAGTGGCACAGACCAGGCCTGGCGCAGGTTTTCAAGGTTTGTTAACTCTTTTTTAACTCTTATCTTTCTTTTTTTTTTTCCCCCAAAGAATTCTCAGTTAATGGAGACACTGAATCAGTTCTGTCTAGTTGATGCATTTTATGAGTGTGGCAATTTAAGGACAAATTCTTTGTTTTGCTCTAGAACAGTTCAGAAGAGCCTCACGGTTAATACTTGCTAGATTGTGACATTCTCTTAAAATAGAGTCCATTTCAGTCTCCTTTGCATCCCTATGCATCTATCTCTTTAACAGTACTCAAAGAAAAAACTCCATAATTGCATTACATGCCTATCAACTGTTGTTCAAATTAGATTTTCTGTGCTGCAGTGCACTGCACTCTAATTTTGATTCCTGCTAGAGCAAATAAAGCATTTAAGCATCCCAACTGATTTTAAAGGCCTTAAGATAACGGAGTTTTTAACCCAACATTAGTTTTCATAGTCATTAAGGTTTTGGACTTCTTTCAAGGTCTCAGTCCCTGAAGTCAGGTTGATATCAGAGGAGCTGGCTTGAAAAAAATAACAAAAACTAAAAAGATCAGAAGACAGAGAGTGTTGGATAACTGTGTATTTTGAAATCTTGGGACTTGTGCATGTCTCAGGTCTTTAGTATTTCCTTGAGTGTCACCCAGCCTGAGCTTTTTACTCAGATGGAAAAATGAATGTGTGTTGTCTCTGTGCCCTCACCCCCTTCCCAGGTCCTGAGAGCAGCCCTCCTGCGAGCCCGGTCCCAGCTTGCTCCCAGCAGCAAGTCATCCAGCACAACACCATAACGACCTCCTCCTCTGTCAGCGACGTCGTGGGAAGCTCCACTCTCACCCAGCTCGCCAGCCACAGAACAGACATCAACCCCATCCTTTAAAAGTGGTTGATCAGAAACTGCTAGGGGAGTGTGGTAGCGTATCGAAGCGTCCTCTCTGCTAAGGACATTTGCAACTGTAACTCAAGCCTGGAAGATTCCTCAGTTCTTGAAAGACTCTGGCTATTCATTTTTATAGTTATTAAAATGTCTTTTATACTTAGTTACAGAAAAGGGAGTTATGCAATTAATATGCTATCAGCTTGAGAAATGCTTTGGTGCTTTCTCCATTTTTTGGGTACCATTTACTTGTTTATAAACCTAACTGTTTCTGTACATAGTCATGTTTTCTTCTCACAAATCTATCCTGAAGCCTCAGAAATAAGAAGCTGTGTTAAACCGCAGCTTGTTAGTCAATGTGAGGCATGAAAAGTATTAAACAGAGTCATACATAGGTAACTAGGAGTAATTAGGCTATAAATACAGAGAGAGGGCATCTGCTGACAGCATAATAAAAAAGAGTTAGCCTTGTGCTATCAGCAGACCGCGTCTTGCATTCAGAACCTCTTTTAAAGTGGTTATATAGGATGTGGCTATCAGGACAAAATCAAGCCCAAATAACGTGCTCTTTTGTCTAGCCCTCCCCCTTCTCTCTCCCCAACCCTGGCCTTTTTCTCCTGCAGCTGTTGTCACTCCTTCCTCTTCCCTTCCCAAACTCCTTTAATTCCCCACCTTCTTTTTTTCCTGCTTTTTTTTTTTCATTCCAAGGCTTTCTTACTTCCCTCTTTTCCTCAAAGAATCATAACGAACAAGCAAAAACTTCAAACTCACCTAAAAACTGTTGGCACGGCTGCTGCTTTCACTAGCTCTTCACCCGCAGTTGTGCTGTGCTGAGCATTTGGCTTTTAAAAAACAGAAATGCTCCTGATTTAGTGTTTTTAATAAACAGAGAAAGGGAAAAGCAGTGCAGCCACAGGTGAAGCAGGATGGAATGCCAGCTGTGTTGATGCTAGCAGCCCTGTAAGCTTCTGTGGTACAGTACAGCATAGCGAGCAACACCTGAGAATCACAGCAATTCTTTTGCACTGCCAGTCATTAATGTAGAAAAATTCATGTAGTATATAATAATTTGGAAAAGTTCTGTTCCCTACCCTGATTGAATTGTTCTAGCAACGAAAGCTAACAGCCTCAGGCTTCATGGGCTATAAATGAGAAATAAATCAGCATAATGGTTTTGACCAGTTGGAAAATGCCATTTTTAATTCCCAGGCAAAGAACCTACTCTCTGCAGGCATTCCTTTAAACGCTCACCGAGCTGGCAGACAGCAGTGTAGCTTCACTGACTTTAATGGCACTTAACTCCTGTTTACTCTGGGTAAGGAATTGTTCTTTAGGACGCTAAATAATTTTTAGAAGGCATGCAGTGGCTAAAAAGTGCTGCAAGAATGCCAAGTCCCACTGCACTTGGGATGAAATACGGTCCTGCAAAGAGGGTCTGGAAAAGAGCCTTATGCCACAATTAGGTTTTTTGTTTGGACTCTGAGCCTGCCCCTCAGCGCAATTGATTTGCATCCCTGAGTGTTCCCAGTGATTGGTGGGAAAATTAGACAGACATGATGCCAGTTAATTATGCTGCCTTGCTGTATATTGGGACCTGATTTTGCTCTCAAATCTGTCAGCAGCAAAATCTCCCACTGCTCACCCAGGGAGCGGGCTCCAAGCTGGTGAAAAATGCTCAAAACATTGCATCTTTAATAGCAAAATTCACGTTATTCCCAGCAAATCCTCTAGCCCTGAACACACTTTGTTCTGAAGTGGAGCTCTCTTTCTCAAAGACTGTGTCTTTGGTTTTTAGAGGAGTTGTGGGTTTTAAGAAGGTGGGTCTTCTCCATGAGGGAAGGAGAGTGAAATAACTGAGGTGTGAGGAGGCACTATAAGGAGCAAGGCCTGTCTGGAAGGGAAAGCAAAATTCTGAGCATCATTCATTTCCAAATTAATTCTTATCTTGGTAACTTTTTATCAGTATTCTTTTCTTTAACAGCTCACTTTCCGTTTATGCAAATACATTAAAAAGAAGAAGGTTTTTAATGTACAGTGTAAATCTTGACTTGATTATATAGTCTAAGAACCAAAAAAAAATTACGAAAAAATACAAATGTAAAGGATTTTCTATTATATTTTAGACAAACATATACTTTTAAAGTGTTTTAAATACTGAATCTATAATTTTTTTTAATGTCCAGTTGTAATAGCTAAATGGTTTTGCTTCATCGCAGCTCCCAAGGGAATTTTTTTCAAATATGCAGTTGAGCAAAATGTTCCAGCTGAGTATCCACTATGTAAAAACACCAAATAAGCATTTCCCATGCATCTGAATGTCATCATTCACCATCAAAAATGAAATTTGCATTGCAGGGTTAATTTAAAAACTTTCCCTCTATATGGGCAGCACTTAAATACATTAAAAAATAAACATCAAAATTGTTGGTAATATTAGAATACCCAGTTGAGCTACACTGCACTAGAATTATGGTTTAGCTTCATTTTATTCAGTCTCCTCAATTAAAATATTTAGCTGTTAAACTGAAAGCCTCTACATTAAAAAGAAAAAAAAAAGGAAAAAATACAAAAACCTTGCCTAAGTTTTGTTAAATTCAGCAACTTGACAGTTTGACTGATGTGTATTATATATAGCTCAATTATTTCTTTTTTTAATGCTAACTAGGCAAGCCAACCACACATGTTGGCCTAAATGTGTAATTACAATGAAATGTCTCCTCTCTATACTATTGGCCTTTAGGTATAATCCTTGCTAGTGATGTGGAAATAAGTAAAGGATGAAAAGCTATTTGCTATTGCTTCTTGTAACTCTGTCGCAGGTTCACAGGCCAAGACAACATGCAGCATATTTATATCGGCTGTATCATCGGGAAAAGGACCAACAGTACCAGGCACCTTATATTATCCGTCAGATTTGCTTCCACATTAAAATGCTCTTGTTTTCCAGGGGGATGATCCTGCAGCCTTTCCTCAAGCTGCTGGTCTGGCTGGGCCCTGGAGACTGTCTGAGCAAGGGCTGTGGCAGAAGCCCCAGCCTCTCTATCCCCAGCATGTCCCTCTGCCATGTGGTCAGTGGCAGCAGCCTCTTCCTAAGTGCGTCACTCTAAATGCATTTCCTAGGGTCCTTCCATTAAGGAGGAATCCTGCTTTTCCATGAGCTACTTCTGGAGACTGCTCCGCTTTCCTCTTGCCCTGCCAATCCAGCTTGTTGCTGGGCTCATTGGGCTCTGTGCCCTATCCCACTGCCAGCGAAGGACAACTAAGACAACTTCCATCATCTGCTCTCCTGGGCACTCACAGGGTGGTGAGCCTTGGCCAGTGCCTTGCTTAGGAGGAGCTATTTCTGTAGACAGCATCTCTTGTCATGTGATACTGGAGGCACGTTGGAAATCTCAGCCACGGACAACTGCAATACTTTGATTGGAAAGAAATGATGCTGTGATCCAGCTCCTTCATCCCCAGTCCCCTTTCCCCAAAACAATTTATGCAAGCCATATTCATAATGCTGCCTGTGGGAGACAAGTAGTTTGTGTGCTATCATGGTGTGTTTTATAAGGACAATGATGATGATGATGATGATGATGATGATTTATGGAGAATTTCACACTGTTGGAAGTTAATTCCTGCTATGAAGCTAAATGTCTGCTGCCCATCTTCTGAATAGTGGAAAGTCAATGGTTCAGTGCCTCAGTGCGTGTGGATTTAGTGTTAATGACTCAGTCCTGTTAACTAACAAGCCAGCTATAACTGTTGTTAAATGCCCAACTTTTGAGGATTCATATTTTTTTAAGCAACAATATTTAGTGTTGAAAACTAGCCTTTTAGTTTAGGCAAAATGTGCTTTTTAGCAGCTAATACCTTTTTTAAAAAAAAAATCATATAGAGTGAATTTATGAAAATTCATGAGGACCAAAGCAATTTTAAAACAGGAATTTATTAATTTAGTATTCGCATAGAATTTTATGAAGTATTTATTAATAAATGTTATTTTAACACATTCCATTTGAACAGTATTCTTGTACAGAAACTGTTGGGGTTTTTTTAAAGTTACAATATTAGTTTTGCAATAAACTACTCTAGGTGTGTGTGCATCTTAATCTTTCAGGGTCTCAAGCAGAAGTCATCCATCTAAGATGGAAATGCTTGCTGAGGTCAGTTGTACAGAAATTCCTAGAATTAAATGTTTTCCTTAAAGCAGCATCTGCTTTTTTTTTCTTACCTTTTTTTTTGTGACAGTGAAACAAATTATAAGCCTTCAGTTTTTTGCCTTTTTATTGGAACATGTGCTCTCTCATTCTAGAAAGCATGAGTCAACATATAACTGGAAAGCCTGTCTTTTTTTTTTCTACCTTTTTTTTTAAGGATGATTTTCTACATCACCACAGAAGATCTAACCCCATCCTTGTTTCTTTTCTAATATCACATAGTAAGTTGCACTATTCTGCCTTAGCATTGCCTCTTCTGTCCTCTTACTAAGCAGTGTTCCTTAGATTTAGACCATTGAAACTCCATTATACATCAGAGAAAATTACTGGAGGGGGAAGAAGAGAAAAAAATTGATCTGTAGACATAAAACCTAAACTGTGCCTATAAAACAAAACCAGTTACAATTAATTAGTATCTTATTTCTACATTTCAATTATTTATATTATTTTAAAATTGCACTTTAGCTCTTGCTCTCTTTCTTGCTCTCCCTTGTTGAATCATTTATGAATACTCTAGTAAAACTTTTGCACCAGGTACATTTATATGCTTTCACTGGTGGCATATCTACAACTTGTCTCTCATACCTGCCCAAATGGAGAAGCTGAGACCAGCCAGTCTGCAGTGTGACTTAGACTTTACACCCTCTTCATGACAGCATATAAATGTTTTATTATGCAAAGTGTGCGATGTGAGGCAGCATCTTAGCTACATTTATAATCTCTCATCCTAAGAACCAAAGTGTCCTGTATATTGTAAGGTCAGGAGACTGGCTCTGTTGTGCATTCTCATGCACTTTGACTGTTGTCCAACTCACGGTAGCTGCAAAGCTGCAGTGATAACAGTGGCCATACTATGTATTAGAGTTCTGAATCAATAAAATATATTGCCTTATAACTTCACTAGGGACAGCACCTTTAAAAAAAAAAAAAAAAGAGACAAAAAACTTCTAAGGACAGACAAAAGCAATAAGACCTCAAGTGATTTGAACACACACACCAAAAAAATCATTTTTTTAACATCTCACTGCAAAGAAAAAAGAGACTGCTTATATTCGTAATGTCTTTTTGGGTTTTTTTTCCAGAGCTTACAGTTATCTCAGTTTTATCAGTGGCTTTACACTTAAGAGCTAAATTCCTCACCATTATTGGTTTTCCATAGCTTTCAAAATGACTTTATAGCAAATCCTAAACTGCATGAGGCCAAAAATGTCAGTGTTCACACACTCAGAGACAAGATTGATTCTCTAAGTGGAAATCTGATCCTTTCCCAGGCCCTTCTTGGACTGGAATCAATAACTGCAATTCGCTATATTTAGACTAATGTGTAATACCTGGGATCAGGATCTCCAGTTCTATATTTATGCAAATTAAATGTTAGTATTGTTGAGTTTCACCTGGTGGAACTGCTCACAAAGCCCATAGTCATAGCCTGCCATCTGATGCCATGAAGGTCTTAGACCCAAATATCTTTCTTGACTAAAAATATGTGTGACAGCCTTCTGAACAAAGACTGAAAGCTCCTTCCAGCTTTGCAGGAACTGCAGCAGTGTCAAGGAGCGAGGGAGGTAGGAGAGTTGATAGGGCATTTCAAGGGAAATATTTTCCTTGCTGGAATTTAGGAAATTCCAGAGAAACTTTTTCCCCACCCCTCGGAGCTAAGATTACAAGGAATTCCTTGTCAGAGATTACCTTTAGCACGCTTCCACAAGACAAACTATTTTGCACGAAAGGTGTATTCACTCTTCTGAATAAGAACAATTGCCACTGAGAGTTTTGCCAAGGACTTTATCATTGGGACCCAAATGTTTCCTAGCCCATGGCTGTGAGCTCTGTACCCCTCTCTCTGTAACAGCTCTGTTCAAACACTGGGTAGCACTCATTGGTAAATGTTGCTTCTTTGGACTATTGCCATTGTCCTGGTTTAAGGAACTTTTAGCACTGCTTGGAGTAAGCCTAAACTATCGAAGTTTATATATAAATATATATATATATATTATATTAAAAAAAGGTGCTGTCACAGTAAGTTTTGGGCTTGAGGTTGTTTGTATTGTATGCAAAGGTTTTGTGTTTGTCTGTTTGTTTTATTCTGTAAAGAAACCACCTTCCTTACAGGAGGGAGATACTTTTTTTTTTTTTTTTGGTACATAAATGTAAATACTTGCTGCAGCATTTAATATGTTTAATTTTATGTTAAGCTTTTTGTTGCATTGTGAACCCATTATTGTTACAAATGGACAATGAGTTCATTGAGACTGTTCAACTAGGTCAGATTTTTACATCTCTTTCTAGCTAGAAGAGACAGGAATTTTGTGCATTTGTACAAATGTTAATAATATCACTGCAATTCCAATATAATAAAGCACTCAAATACAAATAGTTCCAGTAGTTTGTCTATGTCTATACTCCAGACATTTTACCGTACAGATAACTCCTGCAATTAAACCAAACTACTCTTCAGTGATTATGAGCTACAATGCCTCATCTCCCTCCAAACTGGAGGAAGACCATGGTGCAGGGCATACTCCTGTCTCACAGCAGGAATGAGGAGCTGTGCAGATCTTACAGCTCACCGTTGTCCTCCAGCAGCTGAGGTGACTTTGTAAGAACAAGTTCTCTGAACCTTTTCCAAGCAGGGAGGCTGCAAAGCCTCAAACAAAAACTTATGTGGTGGAGCCTGACGTGAGGTCTCCACATAAGGATGAGACAAGCTGTTATTTTACTTTTCCTTGCAGCTGGAGTGTGCTTGTATCAAAATACACTCTATGCTTGTTATCCCGCCAACCTTGCCTCTTGCCAAAAGCTGCCTGGAAATGGATTTCCTGCTGGGCTAATTAGCTCTAATTGTGATGCCCCTGTTATCTTGCCAACCTCATTTCTCACTATAAATTGCTCCAATACAGACCTTGGCACAATAATGCGTAAACTGTAATCTAAAGTTAGTCGGGATGAACCCATCTCTCCAGTGGGAATTAGATTAGCTTTAGATTAATGCAACTTGATGTCTTGCTGGCAGTCCCAGAGTGATGGCCTGACCCAAGTGGTGCAGCCTCAGTGACAAGGACCAGCCTGCCTGCAAGCACTCAGTGCTGGTGTTACGCTGCGGGATACCAGCCCCAAGCGGCATGACCATGCTGCTCCCTTGGGGGCCCTGGCTTCTGCTGCTCTCCCCCCTGGCTTTTAAAAGGCTAAATCTGGCCAAGAGCATTCACCCTCCTAAAATGGGTAGGAAAAGGCAGAGCCATGCCTTTGTTCCTATCCTTCCTTTGTAAAAGCTGGAAGATGGGGCAGTGCAGGCTCCCTCTTTAAGGGAGTACGGCAGAGGTTTTCCCTAAACATCAGGGCATGGCATTAGCTGGATCCATTTCTGAGGACATGTATTCCAGCATCCCATTTAAAGCAGGGATGCCATGCCACTGCTTAACATGTATTTATTTATACAGCAGGGCTCTTGCTCCAGGGCCAAATACTGAAAGAGGATCCTCATATCTGTAAAAATAGGTGCCTCTTATGAAGATGTATCACAAGATAACTTTATTGTCCACACAGTTATATTTACACCTGACAGTATGAGCTAAGCAAGATGTATTCAGGCTGAGGTAACACTGTCCTTTACAGCTGATTCATGATTTCCCAAACCTGATCACAGTATTTGTTCCTCTTCCAAGCAGTCCACCGTTACTATTGCTCTCTCTGGGCTGCTCTGGACATTATAACAAAGTTATTACTAATGAGAAAATGTGAGTGCACACTCTCCTTTGCAGGGAGGCAGCCAGAAATAGACTAAGAGGAGGACACGCTGCATCAGCAAGAAGGTTGTCTCAGCTTATGCTAGTCAGAGCAATGGTAGAGAGAGACTCCTTCCCTCTGTGGCACCAGCCCCTCATGCTTTGGTTGAACCCACTTTGCCCCTCAACCTGTCCCCAGCTTTCTCCTGAACCCAGTCTGAGCCTCAGCTACTTGCTGTAAGTACACTCAAAACTAATGGCAATGTAACACAGAGTTTCAGTAGGGATGATAAGCTAGCACAGAGGGCACTGTAGGTACCCAAAGGCATTGGCACGAAGCAGGCAGCGTAACAGCAACAACAGTAATTTGAAGAAAGCAAACAGCTCCCCAGAGAAGGGGTGCAGGGCTAGGGGAAGGGGGTGAACCTAAATGAGCCCAGATGTAAGCTCGTGCAAGAGCTGAGAAACTGGAATTGGACAGGTACTAAAGAAACCTTTCAGCAGGGGAATGGAGAAGCAGGCAGACATGAGTGCTTCTCTGTTCATTTTGGGGTGATTTTTAAAAAATAGTAGACATGCAAGGATGCAAAGCCCTTCACTATCACTGATCCTCAGCATTAAAGAGACAAAGCACATCTGACCCCCTCTTGGGGAATCTTGCCACATGTAGCCCTTGGGGACAGGCTCAGAAATGGTGCGGTTGGTTATGGTCCACCCATTAACAACACTTTCTACCTACAGCTCTAGCAAAGTCTTGCAGTACAGACCTACCTCTCAGCTTTCCCTGCCTACCTGGAGTCAGCACTGCCTGGCTGAAGCCAGGCAATGGGATGGTTTAGAGGGAAAACCAATTTTCTTCTCCCCAATAGCTACTTGTCGCTGAGGCTGGGAGACTCCAGCTCTGGGACTACCCCCAGAATGAACCCACTTTTTTTACAGAAAGATTTTACTCACAGTCATTTCTGAGCTTGGCCCACAGGGAATAAGTACAACGTTAATCACAAAAATTTCCTGAGAACTTGTCTCAAGGGAGTAAAAAAATTAATCAAGCATCAGAAAGGAGGGATCAAAGCTAAACCAGGACCACCACCACCCTTCAAATCACAGCCAATGGGACCATTTGGTCAGTCCTTTGGTCTGCTATGTTATTGCAATTGCCCTAACTTTTTTTTTTGCCTCTAATTTGCTGTGCCGCCACAGGGACTTTTCTTTTAGTGGCTCTAAGAAGGGCATTAGTGCTGCCATTTGCTTAAAACTCTCTTTCTGCAGCACTCTTGAGCACCATTTTTTCTCCAGCCTACTCTATTCTCCAGCAACACAATGTCACAGTATGAGAATGACCCAGCAAACCTGATAAAATATTTAAGGTGCGTGTTCTGATTGTGTTAGGTAAGCAAATACCATGAGAGCCCAACCATTAGTGAACCTGATCAGTCCATTCCCCCAGGACCTGCCTGCAGAGCAAGCCAGAGCAGCCTGAACTAGAAGCAATGAGGCAGCTGCCTCTCCCAAAAGAGAGAGGCTCTTGAAAGTGTATTTTGCAGAGACTTGAGGAATTTGCAACCTGTGAGCCCCACTCTAAAAGCAAGTAATATAGACATATAGATACACAGATAGGTAGACATAGGTTCTATAGACACATATAGTTGATAGAGATATATAGGTGCAGATGGTAGAGATGTGTGTATATGTCTGTGCGTGTATATGTGTATACAGCAGGTCAGCAGGTGTTTTCACAGGGTATTGCATTCAGCTGACAGCAAGTCAACTTAAAAGAAAGAAAAATATTTGACATAACTGGTCAGTTCATGTAGGAAATTGAGTCGAGAAAAAATAAATAAAGGCAGAAACCGATTAGTTGAAATCTGGGGCCCTCTGGATTGTAATGGATCCCATAGGAAGACAGGAGGTTATGTATGGAAAGACTCTAATATCCTCCTTGAACTTTCTCTTTTGTTTCACTAATCATTTTCTTTCTGTGTTTTAAGGTGGCTGAGCCAATTCCAGCTTAGTAAAAGTTTTTCTTAGCTTCAAGAAGCTGTGCTATAAAGACAACATATAGCCATGGATAAGAAAAAGGAACTGTCAGCAGGGGACATCTGTGGACTCCAGTTACACAGGGTTGTGTTGGGTATACCAACATCAGCACCAGTCATTGTTTTGGCTTGGGTTTTTTGTTGTCAGTGTTTTGCTATAGCTATTCCCTGTATTTTGATCTATATGTTAAATTGCCAGAATTAAAGCCAGGCAGTTTTCAGAAGCCAAATGGAGAGGAGGAGGGAGTAGAAGTTTTGCTACCACTGTCTTGCTGCAAAGGTGACTGCTTTTAGAGGCGTAGTTTTTATCATTCAGAGGGAGTAAGTGCAACCCGAACTGACTGACATCCCCTTGGTGCCCAGTTCCTGCAATCCTAAACTCATCCCCTAAAATAGCCCTCTGTGAAGATGTTTCTGCTACCTCTTTGTGCTTGTACCATGTGGGATGAGGTGGAAGACCTGCAGGGACACTCCCAGCCCCACATTTCTGCAGGAATACAATGTGGTAGCATCCTGGTTGCACTGGCAGCAAGATTTGCAGGGCTCCTATCGTACTGACCCCTTGGCACTGCCACTGCAGGTGACTCCTGCCACCACACTACAAAAGCTGAGCTAAACCAAGGTTCTGCCATTAGGCTGCCTGAGCCTCAAGCCAATCTGACTGAGTAAAACAGGGAAAAAATGTAGTGAAAAGGTATTTATCATGTTGCCAGTGTAGCACTGGTGTGGTAAACCATGCAGCTGTCTGTGTGCAGAGCCTGGAGAGGGCAGGCAGGACAGTGTGCAGGTGGGTGGGCAGGGAGTGAGCTGAGAACAGGGAAGGTGGTGAGATGGAGATGGCCAAAATGTTTGTGAGTTGCTGCGTGGTGAAGCTGTACCCCTGTGCTGTGCCCAGAGCACCAGACAGAAACTGAAATGAGATGGTATTTGCAGCTTGTGACCTCGGTGGCAGTGGTACTGCCCCATTGTCCCTGTGTGGTTTGTCCAACTGAGTGCACTTCTGGTGCTGACCCACCAGCAAGGCTTCACCTAGAGCTGTCCTTCCCCTCCAAAGCCCGCAAAGCCAAAAGTCGCTTTAAAACATGACCTACTCTTTGCCTTCAAAGAGTCAGCAATCCTCACTCTGCAGGGGGAGGGAAACCCAAGCTACTGATTACAATGTGGGCTTTTTTAAATTCTTTTTACAGTGGCTTTCCAGAGCAGAACTCACATTTTTAAGACCTTCAGGCATGTCTCCATGAGGGAAATTTCCTCTGCCACGTTATGCCGCATGTCACTCAAGGAGAATTGTAAAAAGTCCTTTTTGCAGCAGCAAAAACAGGTACCATTTTGATGCCTCTCACAAAAACATTTCTCCTTTCCTTGCAAGCCCACGCCAAGCAAGGGGAGTGCACATGGCTGAGCCCTGTCAAGGGACGGTGCCACAGAGGAAGCACAACACCCACACCCCTGGCACTCACAACTTGTTTCTGGGACAGGATGAGAAAGGCCCGTTTTTCCCAATTGGACATTAAACTCCCTTGGCTTGTTGAAGTCAGGAGTAAGGCAGTCCCTTTTCCAGGAAAGCTCTGCTTCTAATGTTGTATGAGCAGTAGGAATCCATCAGAGCAACAAAGCAGAGCTCCATCAGCCGCTGCTCCATCGGAGCCAGCAGCTGGGAGGGGAAGCCAAGGACAGCTTTTAAATGCATGAGGTGGAGAGAGGAACGAAAAATATTAATTTTAAATGGATTGACACAGCCTTGAAACTAGGAAGGCAAACATCCAAACCTGTCAGGAGGGAGTAATGAGGGCTTATAAATTAGATGTGATCACCTATCTGCAGCTATACAGAGTGTTTGCTGTGTATCCCCCACACCTCAGGGAGAACTCCAAACGTGAGGTTACAAGCAGGCTGTCCGTCTATGGGCTCTTTCATCTGAAAGTTTCAAGTGCTTCTCAGGCTTTAATTTAGTGCCTTAATCATGCGGGGATTTAGGTAAATATAATTGTCTTCATTTTCCCAGCAGTACACAGAGAGCAATAGACTGACAGAGTAACCAGAACATGTGAGCACACTCCCCACTCTCCTACTCCCCCTTCCTGTGCTTACCAACAGCCCGTACATCAGGGCCCTGCCAGGAGACTGCAGGCAGGCAAACCTTTACCTGATGAAGGCATATCCGTGCAGTCCTCCCTAGAAATCATAATGCTTGCCCTCAAGGAGAAATGAGCTGTTTTACTTTCCATTTTTCTTCTTCAAAGATCTGGCCAAGCTTGTCCTCATTAGGAGGCCATTAAAACACCGATGTTCTTCACATTATGATTTCCTCTTGGATTAGATGGGAAGATTTTTATACACTGTAAAAAGATTCTCTGGTTCTGACATCTCCTTTTTTATTTGCCCAGACCAAAAGCTTGCAAGGAACAGGAATGGGAAACCATATCGGCATTCAAATAAAACGCCACAATCATCCACAGAGGCGAGGGGAAAGCCCTACAGTCTCATTAGCCAAACTTGCACATGGTTCTAATCAAATGGGTGGGAGGGAGACATTCCCTTGGCCACGGATACCACTGATTTTTTCCTTAGGTTCCAATTCTGTAACTCTTATTCATCCGAAGATAAACGGGCTTTTCAGACGGGGAAAGAGGGCTTTGGGACCGGGCTCTAAGGCTTTTCATGTATTCATGAAGTTGTCACTTGCCTTTTACATTCAAATTCTGATGGGTTAGACTTCCTAGACGGTGTCTTTCAACACCTAATAACTCACCCAGCAAGCTCCAGTGCTAATACAGACGTCTTCTTATCAAGCTTGAGACAGAGGAGTTTGAGGATTATTTTAAAGACACTTTTTGGATTTATACCGAATCTTTCACGAGGATTATTTATGTGGCATTTCTTTCCCATTACACAGTTGAAAACATCACCTGTTTTAGCAGGAGATTTCTGGGGTGAGTGCAGAAATATTTTGAGGAATTTGGTCATCCCCATTTACTAATGGAAAATCTAGTAACAGAAGCAGTTTTTTTAAAACCACAATAAATTTTATATTTGTTACTGCTGGATTCCCATTAAATGCATTAATTACAGGAATGTTTAATGAAGCAAATAAAAAAACCCCACTCTCCATTATGCATAGAGTACTGTGAAAAACAAGTTATTCAGCAGCGTGTGCTCTTATATACTTTTAATAAAAGACCTTACCTTAAGGTAAAAACCCAATAAAATATGCCATAATGTGCTATGGGACCCACCATTGATTTACAATACATTTGCTCCTTTAGCACTAAGCAACTTTTGGACAATACACAGCCAGCTTTTATATATTTATATATAAGACCTTTTTTCTTCTCACAGAGATTTATTGAATTTCCCCAGAGCATATTAATTTTCTAAAAAGTTCTTTTGCTCTACTATATTCATTGTAATAAAGGCAACAATCTCCTTCCTGATTGACATTTATGATATTAAAGTTACCAAAAAATGAGAGTTGATATCATAATATTTTATATGGAAATATTACTCTGTAGGGTCTGTGAGACTAAACGCAAACTGAGTTTTGCTAATATCTGGCATCTTGCAAAACTGCGGCATGTTGGGCGAGGCCTAGAAATACACGACAAAAATATTGTAAAGTCCCAGTTTCTAATTCCTCCAAGGAACTATAAATGAGTAACTTTAAAAATAAGCTTACACACCTTCTGTTCCCCCAAATTTAAATGATGAACATGTAAAACCCACAGAAGTAAGTTCAGTATAACCGCTGAGAAAGTTAAATTATGCATAACATAATGAACATGAGTTGAAATCCTTGAAGAAATGAAAGAGGATTCTCTGAAATGCACTTGCCAATCCTTTGCATGTCATCAAAGACTATTTTCTCAAGCACGATGTAATGTCTCATGATATAATGGAACAGTTCTCGGTGTTCTCTATTAGTCACACTGATTATTATGGTTGGCACAGAGTCCTCTGACATTCACTCCTTAGAGGTACGTTTGCTCTCTGATGCCCATTCAGTCCACTATAAAATTCAGTCCTCTGGTTTTAAAAGGGCTCCCTTCTGCCCCAGCTTCACCTGTAATAATGGAAGGGGAACGTGCAAGACCCTTGTCCTGCAAATGTGGGCACAAATGCACGGAGGGACCGTCCTGCTGAGCTCTGCAGTGGTTTGCTCTCGTGTGCACGTACACACACAGAGAACTGTGGCCTACAAGTAGAGCAAGAGCAAGAGATTTTGAGGGGGAAATGCCTCTCTGCTCGCCTTCCCCAACTGAGGAAGGGCAGCTTTGCAGAGAGCAAGTGTCCTTCTGTTCACACGCACCTTTGGGGCAGTGGAGTGAGGTGGAGACGCTTCTCTGCCTTCCACGAATCATTCAGCTCTCCCATTGACACTACCGAGCCCGTTATTTCCCGCTCCCAAACCCCGAGGCCGGCGATGAGCGGGAGCATCGCACAGCCCACTCCCTCACCTGCCGCCATCCAGCCCGGCGGACACCAGCCCCGCTCCCGCCCGGGCCAAATGAGCCGGTGGCCGAGGACGAACCCGGAGAGGCCCCAAGTTCTACAACATCTCCAGCAGGTGTGTTTGCCCGGCCAGGCGGCCCCGGCACCGCCGGCCGGCCCAGCCGCGGGCGGAGGTCTGGGCTGCGGCCAGCACAGACGGGGCATCTCTCCGGGACCGAACCCGCGCTAACCGGGACCGGCCGCGGGCGCTGCGGCACGGCGGGGCGAGACAGGCTGGGTGCACCAGGACACGGTGCTGGTGGGGCTCGGCCCGGCTCGGCTCGGCACGGCACGATACGACATAGCACGGCAGGGCTCGACTCGGCCCGTTTCGCTCGGCTCGTCGCGGCGCGTTCCCGGTGCGGCCGTGCCCCCCTGTGGCACGGCCGGGAAGCTCAGGAGGCCGGAGCCGCCTGTGCCCGGCCAGCACGGCTGCGGCGCCGGCTCCGGGCGGGGTCCGGCCTGCTCGGCCCCGGGAGGCGATGGCCGTGCCGGTGTCATCTCGCGGGGCGGGTCGCTGTCAGCGCCGGTGGTGATGCTTTTCCTTCCTGTCCTAACATCGGTGGCTACAGGGCAAACTGTCCCCGTGAACTGATTCGGCTGAAAATTAACTCATCAAACCCCAGCAAAGGCAAAAAGTTACTACCCAAAGCTTCTGGAATTGTTTCCTCCCCACGTCGGCCAGCGCCGTGGCTGCGTGGTCACTGGGTTTCATATTAAAAAAGAGAGTGCAATACGTTTTTTGCCAGAACAGGGAACCATGTTCATCACTTTAGTGGCAGCCCCACCAGGGTAGCAGCAATGGGAAAATGCTGCCCTGACTCACGTAATGGCTCATTTATCTGGGGCAGGGAGCTGAAAAACTTGATGAGTTCAAAGGGCTGACTTCTCACTCCTCCTGCAATGGTCCCTAAGAAGAAATGAAGGGGATTTCACTGGTGATTTCTTCTCTTTCCTATTTTAGAGCTGATTATTTTCAGCAAGAAACCAAGTATGAGGCTGTACCTGTAGGAATGTGAATGAAGACTTCCAGTCAAAAATGAAAGCAAGGGAATTGAGGTCTCATTATAAGTGGCATTCTTACTCTTTATGTATAAGTAGGTGATATTCAAGGTCCCTTCCAACCCAAACTATTCTATGATTATATGAAATATATATCTCAGCAGCTTTGTCCATGGACTATGCAGACTATTTCTATTATCAGCTTCAACCATTGTTGAAATGACAAATTGAAAATTTGACAAGAAAATGCTCAGCAAGAGTAAAACTCTGGAGCTTATTAAGGAGCATACACAACCATGTGCTGTGAATAACGCATCTCTCTCTTTGGCACAGCAAGAACAGTCTTCAGCTTTCTGAAGCTTTTCCTGTTAAAATGCTAATCCTGAAAGGACATAAAACGAGCAACACTGAGGTCTCTTAGGGGGGATGGCAGTCTGCAGAGGGCCCCTTGTGCATTGAACATGAATAGTAGTTGTTTGGTAGCAAGGGATGACCAGTGTGGAAGTGTGATCAGTGTGGAAGTGTGACCAGTATGGCATGAATCATAGAATCATTAGGGTTGTTAAAGACCTCCAAGATCATCAAGTCCAACTATTAATTCAGCACTGCTATGTAACCACTAAACCATGCCCCAGAGTGTTACATCTACCGTCTTTTAAATACCTCCAGGTATTTAAATGGTGATTTCCTGGGCAGCCTACTCCAGTGTTTGACCACCCTTTCCATGAAGAAATTTTTCCTAATATCCAATCTAAACCTTCCCTGGTGCAACTATCACTTGTTACTTAGGAGAAGAGACTGATCCCCACATTGCTACAACCTTCTTTCAGGTAGTTGTGGAGAGTGATAAGGTCTCCCCTGAGGCTCCTTTTCTCCAGCATAAACAACCTTGGCCTCTCCTCATAAGGCTTGTGCTCCAAACCATTCACCAGCTCCACTGTCCTTCTCTGGACACATTTCAGCACCTCAGTGTCTTTCTTGTAGTCAGAGGCCCCAAACTGAACACAGGATTTGAGGTGTGGCCTCAGCAGTGCCAAGTACAGGAGGACAATCACTGCCCTGGTCCTGCTGGCCACACTGTTTCTGATACAGGCCAGGATGCCATTGGCCTTCTTGGCCAGCTGGGCACACTGCTGACTTATGTTCAAATGGCTGCTGACCAATACCCCCAGCTCCCTTGCTGCCAGGCAATTTTTCAGCCACTCTGCCCCAAGCCTGTAGTGCTGCCTGGGGTTGTTGTGACCCAAGTGCAGGACCTGTCACTTTGCCTTGTTGCACCTCATACAACTGGCCTCGTCCCATCAATGCAGCCTGTCCAGATCCCCCTGTAGTGCTTTCCTACCCTCCAGCAGATCAATGTTCTCACCCAACTTTTTTCAGTACCTTAATTAGTAATCAGAGATTTATGTTAATTTCCAATAAATAATAAAGTAAAAATTCCACAAATTGAGCGTTTTTTGCCCATGACACCCAGAGCACATTAAGCTGGCTGATGTGAATAAGGAGGCCATAACCCCTTGTTATTTGCACTGTAAATCTACCCTAGTACAACATACCCTGCACTCACTGTCTTGGAAACTACATTATTCATCACAAAAGTTACTCATGCATTTCCAGTGATATAATTCATCTTTGGACCTATATCTTATGGGAATCTCATAAATTATCATTTACGTGAGTAAGGCTTGAGGTATCAATGGGAAGAGCAGGAACTGAGAAGAAACCCAAGTCTTTTGGCCACATAGGATTTCTCAAAGAAGCTGGACAGGTTTTGCATAAAAGCATTTGAAGGTTTTCAGGCCATGTGCGAAGATTTCAATCCAAAGAAGTGCTCATGCATATTAGGTGAAAACACTAAAACAAGAGTTTTAGGAAATAAGACAAATCTCAAATATCTGAATAAAATTCTGCATTGCACACATCTTACAGTTAAATCTCTGTAAAGTAAACAGGAGAGAAAAATGTTGTTACTATTCACCAGAAAGTTGTTTTGGTTTTTTTTCCAATTTTGCTGTGGTCTAGCAACTCCCTTTTATTGGAGGGATCCTTAACAACACAGCACATCTTCCTTCTAAATGCTGTTGTTTAGAATGAATATCTGAAGCAGGCAATCCAAACAAATAAAGCAGCCCTTTGAAGCATGCTACTGAAAGTGGGTTTTGCTGGAAACTACTTCTAAAAAACAGTCAATAGGTTAAAACCAAAACTGAAACTCTCCTCCTTCATACTGATCCTCTAAAATGGTACAGAAGCTACCTGTGCAAGTGCTGATTTTTATGCCTGTGCTTAACTTTTAGTACCGTGGGACTATTTGTGGAAGGGCAGATAGGCACACGTTTGAGTGTTTGCAGAAACTGAGCTTATATCCAGCTTGTATTAGCTGGATTCAGGGTGCTCAAGCAGACACACATTGTTTTCTCTCAGGAGCCATAGGGTGAATAGCCTCCAAGTTTCAGATCTCCTTTTCCACTCTAAAGTTAAAACTTCAAAAGTCTGCAGTAAGAACCTTCGGGGATTAATGTAATTCATTCTTTCCTGTCCAGGTTTTACATAGTGGGGTTATTACACTGCTCACCACAACTGCAAGCTCTGGGCTAGAGACAACTGTTTCAGTTTATTTTAACAGGGTGTTTACCTTATTAAAGTAATAACAAAGAGGGATGATTGCATTAATTACTACATCAAACTAGCTGCCATGGCACTCCCCTGCCAACCCTCAAATCAATTAGTTGCATCTGTAAGTCAAGTGATTGAAAGTTTTTTGATTATTTTTCCTTCCCCCTCCTTTTTTTAAATCCATTTTGCCATTTAATACTGTCTCTTCAAGTGAAAGCTATTGTTCTTCACGAAGAGAAGATTTAGATGGACTCCTAACATGTGGTAAGAGGTTCAAAGCTTGATTCATGGTTACTCACAACCTTCTGAAGTGATACACACCCCACAAAGTGATTTTAAAATGCTACTATTCTACTGATAGCAATTTAGACTTGTCTTGCCCTGATGTAATTGGTTACAGGGGTGCAAAAAAGCAGTAAACCTTTGGGGTTGTCATATTTCTAAGAACAAGTGGCATTACTGGTGTAATTAATTTAATGTAAATTCAGCACTAAGAACATGACCAAAATTAGCTACATTTCTTGTTTCTATTTTAGATCTAGTTTCCTAATGAAACAATGCATATGTGCTGCATGCAGGGCAGTGAGTATACATCTTTATCTCCCTCCTAATAACTTTCAAATCGGTCAGACAATTTCAAAAAGTCAGATGGGCAGCAGTCACAAAGCTCCAACTGGTTTCATAAGAGGAAAGTGCTGGTAAAGAAGAGAGAGAAGACTTGCCCCATCATTGAGAAAAAAGTGAGCAGGGACCTCCCTGTCCACACGAGGCACAAAGCCATGGTTCCGCTGCTCCTGGGCAGCGTGGGCTGAGCATGTGGTCTGGTGGGTTTGGAGACACCCACTTCACTTCCCCACACAGCAGCCATTGCAGATAAGCACACAAGGGGTTTCTTTGCCCCCAAGACTCTGAAGGGACATGTGTAACCAGGATTTTTTAAGAGCAGAGTTAATTCTTACATCAGGGAGAAAGGGGGTGCCTCTTTATAGGAAGCTGCCTGCCTGGATGGCAGCAGGTACAGCACAGCCTCCTGTATATCTGATGGGGATAAGCAGCAAGTCCCTCAGTATTTTTAGCAGTTACCCCACAGCTGCCAGTTGCATCTATAAGGTAGAAGAATGACAATGGAGCTGGCTGCTGCTTCCCAGTTCTAAATTTATCTAAACCAGATCATGAGAAGTTAAAAAAAAATGGCTTGGGGCTGCTCTAAGCTAAACCAGCTGTTTATCAAGAGCTTGCAAGGGCAGGGAACAGCAATACTAGTCTTGTCATCTCCTGTCTTCAGCGTTCTGCCTGCCACCAGCTGCAGAAGCTACTTGGGCTACAGATTTCCCAACAATGGAATAAACTGCACTGTGGGAAGATCCATCTCTTTTTGGTCCCATTGTTCTAACAACACAAAATGTCTCAGTGCAGCTGAGAATCTGGCTCTTCACATCTCTCCCAGCTTCTAATAAATAGGTTTCACCAAGAAAATGCATCGTTTGTCCCATTTTATTGAGAGTACATAATCACTGTCAGAGACATTCAAACAGATTTTTTTTTGGTGAAAAATTGTTGCACATTGGACATGTCGACTTAGATTGCTTGAGATGAGAATAGAGTGAAATATAGGAGAGGCTTCTGCCTGCATCATAGGGGAGATCACAGCAAAATTACTGTAATGGGGGACATCGCTTTTTAATGTAGTTAACAGCCTCAGTGTCACCACTGCAGTCAATTATCAAGACTAGGTATTCCCCTGGTATCTCTGGGTCAAAGTCTGCTAGTGGATGCTCCATTTGGCTTCCATTTCCCTCAGCTGGACTTCATGTATGCATCTAAGAGTAGCATTTGGCCTAAAAAGAGGAATCAGCACTTCTGTTACAAGCAGAAGCATTTGGTATGCCTTATGTGCGTTTTCATTCCTGGGTGGAAAAGTCTGGGGAGATCAACAGGGTTCCTTTGTTCCCAGTGATTTAAGGTGTGTTGATTTGCATGACTTCATCTTCCACCTTCCAACACTTGTGAGGCTTTACTGAATTAACTGAAAGAGAGGCAGCAGAGGAGTGGGAGAATGGGACCATCCCACATGGATCATTCATGTGTGCTGGTACTTACAACATTAGAGAATTCCTGTGTTTATGAAGAAAAAGAAAAGAGCCCACCCACCATCGCTGCACCCTGGTGCTTATGGTATTACACCATGCAAGTAATAGAGGGTATGTTTGTGTTTAAAAGAGTGTTTCAAAGCCAAGTGTGGTAAAGAAAATACCTGGTGTGATAATAAATCACTTAAAATGTTCATAATCTTACAAAACAGGGATTACTGAGAATTTTTGTGTTTCAATCCACATTTTCTTTCAAAGGAACGGGAGGAGAGAAAGTTTTCGATTTGTCTTGTAGACATGCAGTTTTCATGTTTGCATTATGCCTTTAGGTCTTTGAGAAGCATAAGACATTTGCTTCCATTGCAATACCTTCCACAATGAAAAATTAAATTCCATGCTACTTGTAATGGTAGGAAAATTTTCATCTTCAAAAGAAAAAAAAATGTGTTCAGGCCAAGGCATTTAACTAGGACTCAGGGCATATAAAGGCCAATCCAAGTGCCAAAGCACAGGCACTTAATGCAATAGATGCAAAGTAAAATTGATGCCCTGTGGCTCCGAGATACCTGCTTGAGTCTGGCAAATGTGACATAGGACTCTATAGCACATTTGCAGCCTCAGGAAAGGAAGGTGAAAGGCAGGTAGGCTGTCTAAAATGACACCACTTACCATTGCTTAGGCAGTGGAATTGCTATGCACTATTGTAATTTATTCCTGCATAGGTTTGACATTCTTCCGATTCTGTGTTTGATGGGAAACACAAGAGAGCATGGGTTTCCATCTTCATTATTATCATATCTTACTCCGTCTCTCACCATAAAATAAGTTCTGGAATAGACTAGTGGTCTCTTCTGCAATACCATACTAAAAAAAAATAATTATTATAGCAATGTTATTCCCAGTGATTCATTCACAAATACAAGGATTACATCTTTTAATGCAGGCAGATATACAGCATCAGATAATATTCACCTACTTTGATGGTTTTTTCCCAGTCCTGCATGGTACATAACACTGATTTTTAAGTGACCAACAGGTGCTTATTTTAAAGGCTCCAAGACCTTTAAAAGTATGGATGAACATCAGATTGACCAAAGCAAAGGGTGAAATTGAGCCTGAATTTATTTATAACATTAACATGCACTCTGAGAAGATGATTGGACTAAAGAGCTTACAATGGAAATATTGACACATGGAAAGAGAGAGGCAACAGGAGCTGCTACATTAAAGGGATGGTGGATGGAGAGAATACAAGTCAATTTAAACTAGGAAAGAAAATAATGTCTCCATGAAGAAGGAGACTGGACAAAGTAAACATTTTTATGTTGTAGTGACTCTACAGTAGACATACGTGAGCAAAAGTGCACAGAAATGATGCCATAGTGTTTATCGGACTTCTCTTTCTACATTACTGACACAATGAAGATTCATCAGGGCCTAACTGCAAGTGGGAAATCCAGAGAAAAGCTAGGGATGTAAAGTATGCTCAAAGGCATAAAGATAAATTCAAGAGCATTGTCTTCACCTAAGTTACCTTATGAAACCAGTATGTTCCAACTGACAACAGTCATTCACCTTCACTGTGGTCTGAGGAAAATAATCTCTGGACTTTTTTTACAGTTGAGCATTTAGTGACATAGTTACTCCACAATAAGTGTCCTTAGCAGCAGTTTCCCAAAGTGAACAGAGTTGAAATCAGACTTGTATATAGTAACCCTGTCTGTGCATGGGCTTATAACAAAATAACAACCTGGAGATGATTATCAAGATTAATTAAACCTATGGCCTTTCAAGGAAAATAAAAATAACTTTAAAGAAAATCTATTGGGGCAGTGCTTCAAAGGTTTCCCTCAGCTTCTTTGGTTTTAGTCTAGGAATTACATTTTGACTAGAGCTTTACTGCTTTTGGGAAGTTGCAAATACGAGTCCTCAGTTATACAAAATCATGGAAATTAGAACTCCTTTGGCAACCCAGTGTGGTACTGTTTCCCATGGGCTCATTTGAAGAACTGCCCAAAGGCCAAACTGTACCCAAGACTTGGAGCACACACAGCTCACACTCGTGCCGATAGAAATTCCATGCACACACCTAAGTAGTAAATTGTGCTGCATACTTACCGTAAAAATTGGAGATAAGGAGAAACATAGGAGATTTTTAAGGAGCTTGTGCTTTGTAAGAATGACCGATATCATCATGCATAAAGTATTGAATACTAAAATGGGCTGGGGAATCTCCTCTGCTGATTACTTGATGCTAAAATATGTCACTTCAGAACTCAGAATACCCTTTCAAAAATTTTGTAACTTTCTCACTCTCTCTGGAGTCATTAATTATACAGTTTTGAGAATCAGTCAAGGGACATACTCAGGTTTTTTTCTCCACTAGGCAGAGAAATACAGTTCAAAGTACTCTACCTAGTCTCTCAGAAAATTAATAGACTGGCATATGTGCTTCCTTGGCTAACACTTTTCACCTGTGACAACTGCAGGTAATTATTTTGCTGAAGTGAAACTGATTCTGGGCATTCTCAATGAGAAAACCTTTCTTTCCAGGTTCAATAAAATTTGGTATGCATTTCACCCTTGGAACTTAGATCTTTCATTATAAAGTTGTATGGCAGAAAGAACTGACTCTTTGCATTTGAATATTGGTCTCCAAAGAGACAACGATAGTGGGAGCAAGAGTGCCAATGTTACTCTTTAAAGATGAGGTAAGTTACATCCTGTCCAACCTTAGGAGAGAAATGAGCTTGTGACAGTTATATTTGTTATGACAGGGCTGCCTGCAATGGTTAGAAACAAGCTGCTGCACCAAGATTTCTTTTTTAGGATAAAGGTAGGTAAAAGGTGAGTAATTCTCCTATTTCAGGTAAAACTGGCTACAAATTGATCCTAAAATCTAAAGGCCAACAGAGCTCTGGCAAACTCCACTATTTTAAAACTACTGATTGTTGCCTGAATATTTACCAAAATCCCATCAGAGCAACACTAGATGAAATATTATATTCTTCATGTAGACCTTTGTAAAAGTATGTTCTTCTTTGAAAACATCAAAAAAAGAACAACAATAAAACAAAACAAACTAAACCAGAACAACTATTAAAAAACAAAAGCAGAAACAAACAAACAAACAAAAAAACCCAAACGAACAAAACCAAAAAACCGAAGAGGAAGCACAGGTTCAAAACCAGAACCAATGCAAGGGCTCTCTGGCCATTGTGGTCATAACCTGCCCAGCAGACCATGTTAGTAACACCTGCCTTCCAGTGTCACTCTTTTCAGAGTGACACCACTCTCACACCTGCTGCTGATGCAGCACCCCACGTCCCAGTGAGTTTCCCTGTTTGGGTTCTGTTCTACTTTCTGAGCTGTATGGCCATTTCAGCATCCTGCTGTACAGTAGTTCATGTACACTCACAGAAATGTTAGTGTTGGCAAGGAAGGAAACAAACTGACTCTACTCAACTTCTGTTATGTCTTACCCCATTAACATTGCCTATTTATTTGAATGATCTGAGAAGAAATAAACAGTATACTAAGGAGACAGTGTAGAAAAATCATGGTATTCTGAGACTTGTTTGTAAAGCATTTTCAAATATTCAAATGAAATACAGTGGATGTTGGGTTATAGCTCATAAAATCCAAGTAACTTATTGAAGTATTCATGAGGTGAATGCAAAATTTACATCATTAGTCTTCTTAAAACTTTTCACAATTGAATTCTACAAATCAGCAAACAATGAAATTACTCCATTGGTTATTGGGTGTGGTAATATCTACTTCACCACTATAAGTTGCTTTTATTGGGCATTGTTACATCAGCTAATCATTAGCAGGTCTGCCCTCAGGAAATTTTGTTTAGCAAACCAAAATTATATCTCTTTTTAATGTGAAACAGTTGACATGAAGGATTATGGATATTAGATGAGGGTTTGTATTTCGAAAGGGGGAGCTGGAATGTGAGAGGCCCCAAAGCATGTATATTCCTGAGCCGTCTGTTGTACCAGCTACACAAAAGCAAAAGAGGGCCAGGAACTGCTTGAGTGTGGGAGTGCTGCCATGAATAGCAAAGGAAGAAGGACCCACAGACAGGACCCTAACAGCCACAGACTTTAGGGCAGGGAGGAAAGAGGAGCATCTCAAGCAAACTGAGGAACCAAATTGCATCCACTTTGCTTTCTGGAGTCCAGTACTCCCACAACCCACATGCTAGAAACAATTGCAATCTTTAGAGCAATGAGTAATTCAGAAACCTTTTGAGGAAGTGCTGGAATTTGGATGCTGAGAAGTGCTCAATAAATTTAGTGCTCAGTAAATTTATTTACCCTATCTCATGTTGAGAGTCTCTGCTATTATTTTTTTTTTCTTCAATGACCAGGCCCTCTCTCTCCCCTGGAAAAAAGTCTACTACTAATGAAGACTTAGAAGCATTTAAAAAACCCCTAAGAAATAGAAAAAAGCTTTAGCCCTTCATCCCAGATAAAGAGGAAACCAACCCACTTTCCTATAACTGTCAGAAACAACAGAATGGTTTGGGGTTTTTTTGCAATAACCACTGGAAATTTTGCTCAGTTATTTTACAATTCTTTAAAGCTGGATTCTGTCATAAACTCTTGGAAAGCAAGATTATCACTTTGAAAGGTCAAGAAGTACTATAAGATCCACAGAGCATTGAAAAGTAGCAAAATAAATGCGCAAAGTAAGTTTAAAAGCATAGATGCACTTGGCAAAAATTACTGCCACAGCAGAAATATACAGTACTCACACCCCAATAATTGGAAACATATAGGAAGTGGTTTCTTCAAACCCCACATTTTCCCTCACAACTCAAACATTTCTGAATGTCAGTGCAATTGCTTACAGGAGTAAGTAGAAATTCACATACAGTTTTCAGGATGGGACTCCCTCAGTCAGAAGCTTCTCAGACATGGACTCAGCCATTTACCAAATGCAGGGAGATTGAACATGTCACTACATAAAAAACGGTACAAACTCAGAAAAAAATGAGAAAGTTAAGAAGCTGGGATGACTGCCCTGCGATCTGAAGTTTGTTATCCCTATGAAAGTTTCTGTGTGGAAAATAATAGGAATAGGCTGTCCCACTGAAGTGCTTCAAGCAATGGTGAGAGCTCTGCCCACTTCTGCTCTGAGCCATTCCTACAAGCACCAGGTGAGAGTTCACATTCTAAGAGGCTGCCAGCAAAAGTAGGAGTGCAACACATCTTTATTCATTTCACATAGATGTAGAAGACTAAATGCAATGCAGAGTAAATGTAAATCTGTTGGTTCATGAAGCAAAAAGACTTGCTTAGTCTTCCTGACCACCACACGATGGCTCTCTCCAAATCCATGGAAGGGTATCTATTGAGGTGCTGGTCTTTTGTGACATAAACATCACATCATTCTTAACAGAATAAAGATCATTGAGATGTTTAAACCATTTGAAAGAGATAACCATTTTCAATCAGTGCTTAATTGAGATTTAGTCTTGAATCCTATTTGTGGGGAAAACATATACCTTTCTCAGCCATTCTGTGGCTGACTTGTATCCTGTCAATTTCCAGACTGGCAGTTATAGCTTTGTTGAGGAGCTTTTCACTGTTTTTCTCATTTTTGACTGACCCAAAAGCCAATAAAACTAAACACAGAATGTTGGGGAGCCTTGGGTTAGCAACCTTAAACACTCTCCCCTTATCCACATACTCTCCATGGAGTAAAGACAGGGTTCTTGAATTTCAGAGTTGGGTGATAAGGAGTTTATTTCTCACTTGAGTGGAGAGTCATAATTTCTTTACCAAAAAAACCCACTTGTTTATTTTGGTGTAAATTTACCACAATGTAAATAGCGCATTGCTTCCTTTAACAGACATTCTATTGTGGCTCCCCTTTATTCCCAGCACCATATCCTCACTTTACTCCCCAGAAAAGCATGTGAGTGCAGCTTAACTGGGCACCCAGACTTTCTGGAGTTGATACCTTGATACAAATGGCTTACAGCACCCAACACATGCAGATGAACAAGGTAGATTCAAAAGGTAGTATTTTTCTCTTCTTTGTACAGTTAAGGAGACAGCAGTTCAAATGGGCTATAGTTCATCTGCTCACACGCAAATCAGTAGATAAAATCATAAAAGAGAGACAGCTTGGCTCTCACGGTGTCCACTGCAGCACTGTCACTGACTTCAGGGGGGCTCTAAGGTCACCTTGCACCTTTTATGTGAGCTAAATACATTGCAGATACCTCTCCTTCTTATTGTAAATTTGTTGTGTATGTTTCAAATTGCTGAAAAAGGTCTTGATTTTCTTTAATTTGGCAAGCAAAAAAAGTGGGATTTTCAAAAGAATTATCCCATCATGCCTAAATAATAAAAGTCAGGAAAGGAAAGAATAAACTACAACAGAATTCTATTAGGGGAGTGAGAAGAGTAAGATCTAATGGGTTTCTACAATTTTATTTATATCTAACTTAGTGTTTAGAGAAGCTAGATAAGGTGTCTAGATAGATAATGTACTAATGTTCTATATGGCAGCAGAGAAACTGCACTACAGATATCTTCAGCATTACTGAACCATACTTTACTTAACCTCATTTGTATAAATAACTCAAAAAATTTACTTGTTTTTCACCAAGAAAAAGTTAGGTAAATATTACTGAAACACAATCTGACTTTTTGATCTTGTATTTACACTGCTTTGACAGCAATGCACTCTTATAAACCAATGTTCATCAGCACAGAGGCTTGATGTCTGAAGAAGGATTTGATCATGAAGCTTCAAAGGCAAGACAGGGAATAGAAATTCAGAAACATCTTTCACATTTAAAGAAACCAATGAATATGCTCTAATAATTCAGATCATACCAAAGTGTCCGTGTAGAGTCACGACGGTCGATAAAGATACAAGGAGTCAGTTATGTGCAGAAAAGATGCCTGAAGTCCAACTTTATTTTCTCATCTGCCTTTTCTACACCCCTTCCTAGCAGCAAGCAGTAACCTTATTTTAGGTAAGCAAGCAACAGCGTTTTCATTGGCTAGGATCTATTGGTGATACATTTGGCAAAGCTCAAGGCCTTATTGCAGTTCCCACATCCTAGGCCTACCAACTTTACAGTCTGCCTTTGTTTCTTCATTAGGGCTGCGTACTGACTTCCTTATCATTGAGGATACACCCGAAAGCTTGCCCAGTCAATATCTTCATCCTGGGAGCTAACAGACCTGCTATATACCCCTTCACCAAAGCTTGACCAGTTGCTGACCAGATTTCACCTCTGGTTAAGGATTAAAAGACTGACTGCAATTTCTCTGTAAGAAGTGCCCAAGAAATCTCAAGACAAGACATCTATTATCCCAGAGGTACAACAACATAGTACCATTGTAACAATTTAGTTCTGTAAGGGTATCGTGTATCTGAAGAGAATTTTGAATATATCAAATGTATACAGGATGTGTGGATATGAAGCATTCCATTGAGCTGTCTGAAAGCATATAGACCATGTCAATCCTAATGTTCAGCCAAATTCTAATTGTAGCTATTTATCTGAAGAGGAACAATGGGAATCAACCAAAAATAATAGCAAATGATAACACACACCCTCCAGGGTCCATCCAAACTGACTCACAGTTTCTACCTATGACTGCTATCATAGAATTCATGAAGTTTTCTACATGTCAAAGAGCAGTCCCAAACAAATCCCTCAGTTTTAGAATTACTTAAATCCTGGTGAATTCCATTCATAAAATTCACATGTTGTAAAATCAGATTTCCAAAGCTGAAACAACACTTGTAGAAAGTGAAAACCAAAACCTTCATTTGGTGGCCCAAACACCGCTGTGGTTCATGTGAAAAGAAGCAATACCTTCCCAAGCACATACAAGTCATGTCCAACTGACATTTTAGAGACTCTGCAGAAGAATGTAAATTCATTTATCAGAAAGAGCAAAATTACATTTTTATGATGCTTTAGGAGATACCTATACTATTCCTTATCTCACTCTCCCTCAGTAGGGCTTCAACTCCTAAGAATCTTCTATTGGTCTCATTGAGTTTTAAGGAAAGCCCAAGGATAAATTTATTGAGAGACAGTGATTAAAAAAAAAGCTTTGTTTAGTAAATAGAAACAGGCATTTCAAAGAGGCTTCTGACTCTGGGTGCACCATGCTGACCTACTTTCCAAAAATGCTCAGCACCTGCAGTTCCCCCTGCAAAGGAGGCTGGAGAATGAGACATTCCACACCTCAATTAGTGTACTGAAGGCACAAAAGCTTTAATTAACATAAGATCCAATGCAGTGATTTATGCAGATTAACCTTATTTACAAAGTTGAGCCCTAACAGGTGCTTTGCTGTCCTCCCTCCAAATTTAACAGTTTTTTAATTTTTCACTTAAGCAATCAAGCTCAAACAGAAACTAAGTTAAATACATGGATCTGCTTCTGCCATTCTCACTTCACAAAGATCATTAAATCTTAGAAGAGTGGACATCATCATAACAGGAAAGAATGCTGTATAATAAAGGAGAAAAGAATTATGAACAATCCTGCAAGTATAAGAACGCCTTTCAAGAGAGACTGAATACTGAATGAATCCTTGCAATCCTTGCAGTAAAGCTTCATGTATAGTACCTCCACTCTTGGATTGTCAGCATTATGCCTTGCCAACTCGTAATTAACATCTGCTGTAGCTAAAGAACCCAATGTCACATGAGAACTGCTAAGGTCCATTTAAACTGTGGCACCACAAATGCAGAAAATTAATTTCTTCTGAGGGGGAGAAAGGTTCAGAGAATGTGATCTACAGAATGATTCACTTAGAAGTCATGCATGGCACAATTTAGGTAGTTTTTTTCTGTAGTTATCTGAAAAGTAGGAGTATGGAGTCAGTTGGTGAGAAGATGCCAGATTATCAGGCTGTGTCACCATCACCTGCCTGCCTTTGAGTCTTCGTCTTCACCTGACGCCTTAAATCAGAGAAGTTGTTTTGCCTATGTCTTACCCAGAGAAAAGACTTCAACTCCATTTGGCCTATTTGGCTGTTCATGAAGGATTTAGTTAGGATCACCTGCCAACCTTTTTAGATGGTGACGAATAAATGCAAGAAACAGATGTAACAAAACAATCTGGGGATCTCTGGTCAAAAACACCCTCATATCCAGTAAATGGGGAGGTGAGTTTGAGGGTGACAGAAACCAGAACCTCCTCCAAAATTAAAATTCACTGTGGTATCAGCAAGCAAAGCTGCGTGTGTGCATACAAAATTAACACTGTCTGTGAAAATAAATAGCCTTGGCAGCAACACTCCAGAGCTAGAGCATAATTGGCCTGCATTTTACTCCCTTTTTTTTCCTTGTAATTTCTTTGTGCTGTGTTTCTTTGTGTAAAGAAACCCTTGTTCAAGGGATTTGTAGCCTTTCAGGGAGGAAATTAAAGATTCAGTGTCCCTCCATCACTCACAAAGAGTGAGATTTGATTTTTAAAACAAATTACTGTTATTTGTGGCTGCAGTTTATCTGCATATCTTCAGACGACATTGGCTGTTTTCGCATGAGAGTTTGAAATACAGCAACTAGTGAGTGTGACGGGATAGAGTTAAAATAGGAAGCCTTTTCTTTTCCCTCCAAGACATATTCAGAGCATGGGGTTCAGCTGAACAAGGAGACAGCCCATATTTGTACCTTCCCCCTCACACTTGTGTGGATCAGTCTGATGAAGGGTCCAGATTTAGGTTCATAGCATTCCTTACCCTACTTCTCCTAACACTTGATAAAAATAAAACTCAGGCATCCGATTATGGATATTCCAAATTTTCCTCCCCACCCCCCGACATTACATTGAAACTTCAAAAAAGAGTGTTCTAAAGGGGCCTTAAAGAGCAGGATGAGAGGTTATTCATTACCTCCTGCAAACTGGACTGTGTTAAGTGCCTGGTCCTCAAATAGATCTGATCCTGCAAGAGGGGGAAGGTCTGGGTCCCACAATGGGCTCAGTGTGACTGCCCCCCTTGCCCACACAGAATCCCATTGACAGCACTCAAATAATCTTGCTGGCTGATGGGTGTTTAAAGGTCTACGCTGGCTGTGACACAAGGTTTTTTCCAAGAATAGCTACGGTTATTCATCCTAAATGGGCCAGAAAGCCTGAAGACAGCTCACATATTTTTGTTGAACATTATGCGCACAAACATGAAATCACAAGGGTTAGTTGTAGACTTGAGGAGAGAAAGACCTTAAGTGTAGGTTTGTTCTACATGTTTAGATCCGCTTTCTCAGAAAAGTGTGAGAATTAGTCTGGTGATACATAACCATAGTCCCTCCTCTGAAGATTGCGGCAAATGGAAACAATGAAAAGTGCTAAAGCTAAATCTGACCCCTGGGTAAATGACATAATCCTCCCCAGTGCCAAAACGTTGCCTGAGGAATTCCTCAGTTTTATACTAACCTACTATAATTCTTTTAGGTGTCCCTTAGCTCTCGTACCACTCTCCCAGGCACATGAAACCTGGCTATTTTACTGGACTCAAGTGTTAGGACTGCACAGAGAGCAAAAAAGAATTTCATAGGGAAAAGGATGTTATGAAACCAAACCAGGACAATTTTTTCAATATAAATAACTTAAAGTTTCTCACTGTCTCTGTTGTACAAGCTTCATGAAGAAAAAAAATAGGTGCTCTCCTAACCTTATTGACCATGGCCAGATTTCACTCCTAGTTAATTTTGCCTCATAATTATGGGACAGCCATCCAATATTTCAGCAGTAGGCCTTTCACTTTTCATTTGGAAAATCTAATTAGCAGAAAAATCTCACTTTGGTTGAAATTCAGCTATAAACTAATCTTCATAGTACAGACTTACACTTTCAAAATAATATGCCTTTTTGGGCATATATATCTGCTTCATACAATAACATCCCAAAATGCTGCAGTAATCAGGAATTCTAATAATAGTACTCTTATGAGTTGAATCCAAAGACAGTTTTCTGGAGATACTCTGAAGAAGACAAGAAAGACTCTAAAGTACAGAATAACACCCTGGACAAGGGAGAAAGGGAACTACTCTTTTCTTCTAAAGGCGCCATACAGATTGTTCACAAAATATTCCATAAAGCGGAAATTTTGAGGCTTGAAGAAGTATGCATAAGGCTTCAATAGTAAATGCAATAAAGTTATGTGTAAGGAATATTATGATCACCTGTATAATTCCATGGGGAATAGGGAAGAAAATTCTCTGAAACCTCATGAATATATTCGAGTTCATTAAACAAACCAGTCGTCCCATGGGAAACTACAGTTGATTGTTGAATTTCTGAAAGACGTTAGACAAGATCTCTCACCAAAGTATGAAGAAGAAGCTAAACTGACACAGGGCAAGAGGAAAGGTCTTTCCAGTGAGTAGGAACAAATACTCATGTTTCTCTGTAGAAGGAGAACATCAAATACTCTGATAGAGTGCAGTGCTGGGAGCCACACTGTTCAACAAATTCTTAAAACTGTAGAAAGAGAGGTGGGTAGTGAGGCAACAAAATTGTTGAAAATTGTAGGAATAAAGGACAAATGGGAAAAACTGCACGAACACCAGAAGAGAGTAACTGGGTAAAAAAAAAGGCAAGATGAAATCTGCAAGGAATATAGACAGGAAAACCAGCCATCAGTTGTGTATTATGTACATAATGCAGGCTTCTGAACAATTTACAAGTACTCAGGAAGGAGATTGTGAAGTTAAAAAGGTGTATGAATATGTATCATTTAAGAAAGGAATATATATAAAATAGAAGGAAAGGGGGAAAGAGGGGAAAAGAATAAAATGGAGAACTGCTATAGCTAGAAAATGTATATTACTGTGCAGTTCTTATTCTACCCCACTTGAGAAATTATAGAAGACCTAGAAAAGGTATGGAAAAGGCAATAAAGGTGACCGATGCTAAGGTACAGCTTTCATATCAGGGATGACTGGGGAGGCAGAATCTCCAGACCTGACTACAGGGTGGTGTGCTACAGGCTAATGAAATGATTAGTGACAAAAATAAGATAAATAAACAAAGATTATTTATTGCCTTCTAATCCAAGAACTAAAAACTATCTAAAGATAAAAGCAAGCAGCAGGTTCAGATAATGAAGGGGAAATACTTTTCCATTCATCGTATTCTTAAGTCATAGGACTGTGCTATGTCCAAAATAACCTATGTCATTTTGGAGTTGAAATTTATGGAGATAAGTCTACAGACACCATCTTGGGTCCAGGCAATCCCTAAGCATAAACAGCTGCAGGCTGTCAGGGAAGTATCATGTTTTCCTACATGTTTTCCTCTCCTAAAACTCTCCCCTGGACCTCTACTGTTGTCCAGTAACAGACACTAATAGATTTGGCTTCTTTATGTGAATTAAAACAGAAAAACGCCTCCTGTACTAGAGTTACAGAAGAGACGTGAGGCATTATCTAAGAAGACAAGTAAAAAACCCAGACATTTGAACAGTAAATAAAACAATGCATTAGTCATGGAACACAGGCCAAAGGTAAGTTCGTAATCTCTTTCGTAACATGAAATGGAGGAGGCATTCAGTCAAAGTTAAGTGTTGACAAAACTCCGAGTTGGCTGAAGAAAACACCTTCCACATGATGTGCAAACAAGGCTTCAGCATTCCACGCAATGGGAAGCTGTCAAGGCCATGAACTTAGCAAGAATCAAAAATGAACCATATATTCATGTGGATAAATCACTGTTAATGATGATAACTTTGGATGGGAGATGAAAATTCACACTTTTGAGGTTAAGCCTGTCCTTAGAGGCTAACTCTAATTAGGGAGGCAAGTCATCCAGTGCCTGCTGATGCAGCATTCTCACACCTTCCCTTCTCATCAGGCAGGACACAGACATACATAGCTCCTTGGATCAAATCACAAGCTCTACAATGGGAAGAGTTTAGTAGCTTTTTAAAAATTTTTGTACCAGTTGTAGTTTCAAAACGGATTTATTATGTGCTTCTTCCTGGTTTTAATAAGAATTAGTAGCAATATTTATGATGTCTTTATGTCTTTTCTGTTCTTTGGGGAAACTAAGAGTGGGAGAGATGTGAAGGCTCCAAATGTATTGTTTATGGCCATTTGCCTTGGCCAGGAACTTAGTTTATTGGCTACATCCCCACATCCTTGATAATAATCATAATAACCAACCTGTGAGAAAGGGAAAGAAATGCCTGGCCATATCAGAACACAATAAAAACAGGTAAAAATGCTAAAGCATGGAGCTATTACCCAGAGCCTACGTAGCAAATACAGTTATGGTACTCATATCAGGGACTGTAATGGTAGCAGAAAACAGCACCAAATGAATCCATCCAGTTAACAAAGATCACACTAAAATGATACCTAAAATAGACTAAATAGCTTATTGAGTCTGTCACATATAAGCACTAGCTTGGATTATGATTCCTGGGTAGTCAATAAACCCCCAAACAAAATTTCACTGGGCTAAGAATGATGCAAAGTATTTTAAAGCAAAGCTAAGAGGTTAATTTACTCACCAACAAAATCAATCTCTCCAGAAGGCAGTGTGTGAAAAGTCTTTTATGTGTCAGGAACAATGTACCATTCTGTGACATGAACTGAAAAAGAGGTAAAATAAATCCGATTAATATATTTGCATATGCAAACAATGGAAAAACTGAATACAGTAAACTTAAGCAATGAAAAATGTTTTCATATTTTAAGGTGTTTCAACAACCACCATTACTGGTAAGAACAGAACATAATTCACACATTTTTTTACCACACATGTGAAACACAGCTACTAATTTAATCAATGGTGTGACCTGTTGACACAAAGCTATCATATTTCATTATCCTCAAATTGGAGACAGTGGCATAGTGTCTGTGGCAGGAGACACCTGCATCAGCCACACCACCACCATCCAGCCACCACCAAGGGCCAGGTTGAGAGCATGAGAGGCAGATACAGGAGATGAAAGGAGGACATTGGTAACTCAGGCAGGACATAGTAAAAGCAGGGAGGTGGTGGCTTCCTAGGAAGGACTATGAAAAGGCAGTAATGGAGTAATAAACTTCAGTTCTGGTCCTTGTTCCCCACCCTTTCCCAAGATACCACACCCGTTATCTTCATAAATGTGGTAGGAGACTTCACTAACATCTGTGAAGTGCTTTAAAATTATGTCATTAAGTAAATCCTGCAGCTCCAGCTTGCCCAAATGGTTCTGCTAAAGCCAATGGGAATAATAATATCTGGGTGAGCAGGAAAAAAAATTCTCTTAAGGAATAAGCTGGAGCAAACCCCAGAGCATTTATTTTGAGAAGAGGGGAAAATGAATATTTTATTCAGTTTATGACAACTATTGCACAAAGCTGCCCTCACTTGCTTACCCTCAAGGGGTTATACCCTTTCCAGGAATAGTGGGCTCTGCCATTTACATCAGCCATTTTAGTCTCAAGCTCTGTTCTTGTCAAAGTTAAAAGAAATTTCACAGGGGCCTCCCAGGGCAGCCTTCCTAGCTTGGCTGCCGTTGTTGACATTTAGTGCAATCAATCTTATTTCCATCACTGAAGTGAGGAACCGGGTAATCTTCTGTGCACATAGTTACCAAAATAAGCATTTATATATGAATATACAAAGGACTTATTTAAAAGCAACACAAAGAGGACTTGAGAGGATAATGGACTTTATGACCCGAGTACACAGTTAAAGGGGATGGACACAGGAGTGGGGGGAGACATGAAACAGTTAAAGAGTTGTAAGGATGGAGTTTTAAGGTGTTATTTGGCATGGATGTTAACATGAAAAGGAGACCCAAAAGATTCCTTTTTTTTGATGAAAACCTATCCTGTGTAAATTTAAGAAAGGCCTGTGATTCAATATTTGCCTTAGACCATCCTGCTGCAGACCAAGATGTTTCTCTCACAGTTTTTCATGCCACTGGCCCTCACCTCCTCTTTCATGCCAAAGTGTCTCTGTGGAACTGATCCAGCTGAAAGCCCCCATTTTTTCTCATTTACCCATCAACCAGCTCAGTTTTCAGACCTGTCTTCCTCCACAGATACTGGTGGCACAAGGTGGTGCAGGTGAGGAAGGACCTAAATCACAAACAAGGAAGGGACAGAAAGGGGGAAGGACTGATCTACAGTATCAAGTGAAATTATTTACTAGGAATTGCAAGAGATATCCATTCCCACTCAAAACAAACCCCAACAAACCAATGGTAAAATTATGAAATTTCACAATCTTTCTAACATGCTGGCCTTGATAACAATTTGTTACACATCTTGCAGAGGTACATAACGCTCCCAAAAGGGCAGCATACAAAATATGGAGAGATTTCTATGTTCCAACATTCCGAGCTCCCACCTTTTTAGAGGCTGAATAGGATAACTCCACCTGGATTTATACTACAGTAGTAGGACCAAAAAATCTATAAGAGTAACAAGAAAGTTGGTTTCAAGCAAGTCTTTTACTAAGTATCTGTTTAACCTAGTTCTGGTGGGAATATGCTGCATGAAGCCTTTGCGAAGACTTTGTTCAACACTAGTGAGAGTCATCTGTAAATCTTCGAGCTCCCCTGTGGTCAGCTGCTGAAATGTCTAAGCTCTCAAATGACCATCTCTTTTACTATAGCACAAAAGCAGAAGTGCATCAGCCAAACCAAAGGAGATTATTGCCAATCTTAGCAGACTCAACAGATTTTGGTACATTGAAAGGAACAGGCTAACGTTAATTGCATACTTAACATAAACATAAAAAATATTACCTCCAACATATGGTCACTTCAGTTATTATGTTCTATATAAAAAAAAAAGTGGTTTATGAGTATCTTCTGTTCTGGTGTAGTAAATGAATCTCTCCTTCTCCTTAGTTTTCTTTTTTTTGTTACTGTTTTGATTTGTTTGATTTTAATTTGCCAAACTAGAAAGTTGAAGTGTAGCACCAGGGATCATGTTAAAATATTTCAAAATATTACAGGACCAGACCTGCTATTGAAATTTCGACTAAAGCCTAATGAAAAGCACAGTGCCTTCCAGATCCCTACATGTCTGCAAACATCCCTAGTGACAGGTTGAGGGCATGAATAAGTTCTGATATTAAAAAAAAAAAAAGAAAAAGAAAAAATGATAAAGTTGATGAAAATTATAGATGAGAAAACCTTATTATATCACCTGCTCCCACACAAAGATCTCAAATACATTCTCTGATACCCTTCAAGTTCTACAACTTTAGTCCAAGTCTGAAGTGGTTTAGATTGCAATAAAGGCCTTGCTGAAATAAAATAATTTTAATTGACTGTTTTTGTATGTGACTAGGAAGACTTTAGACTCTTCACCATGAAGACACAAGAGGGGAAAAAAGTCATAATGTTACATATTTTTCACAGTCATTGGTACATTTCCTTTTTACTTTAACTTTGTTTCTGATTTCATTTTCACAGTTCACACACAGTAACCAATCATACCTTGAATACACTAGGTTGAAAGTGGGGGTTTTTTGTACTTTTTGCTGCCAGGTTTTTATTTTCATGAAAACCACCTGTGGCATTCAAGAAGACTTTATTTTGACAGTCTATATAGGAATCAAATAACTATATATTAAAATCTTCTTTTTACTCTGACAAGGGTGAAACAGATTCAGACTTGAAGGCTTTCTCTAAACATAATACAGAATTGAGCTCTGTAAATGTAAAATAAATTGAATAACACAATGATAATATTGCAACTACAACCTGCAACTACAACTGCAACTACAATATGATCAGTTACATTCTTTTTCATCCTTGCACAATTTAACAATCATTTTTTCCCTTCCTTATAACTCAGTGGAAAAAATATTAAGAGGGTTTTGCAGCATTTGAACAATCTTTGAAACCTTGTTATAGCTTCCATACATTAAACAATATTTTCATTTCCCATTTACAAAGAACCCATGATTACTGACAGCATTACAATTTTTTTTGAAACTGCATAAAATTTGTGGGTAACCAAAAACCTGTAGTTTTGCAGAAGTATTGACAGAAGAGAGATAGTTTGGAACACCTCAAACACAAGCAATTCATTTGCATCGGAAGGAGGTAATGCCACACACTTTTGTGACCCTCTACCACTTTTTTGCTTCCAGCCATGTGAAGGACATGGGAATATCAAGAGGTTCAACAAGGCCAAGTGCAAGGTCCTGCACTCTGGCCAGGGCAAACCCCATATCAATACAAGCTGGAGGATGAAGGGATTGAGACAAGCCCCACTGAGAAGGACTCAGAGGCACTGGTGGATAAAAAACTGCCCATGAGCCAGAAATGTGCCCTTGCTGCAACCATATCCTGGCCTACATAAAAAACAGCGTGGCCAGCAAGCTGAAGGAGATGGTTCTGCCCCTCAACTACACTCTGGTGAGACCCCCACCTGGAGTACTGCCTCTAGCTCTGGGGTCCTCAGCATGGGAAAGGCATGGACCTGTTGGAATGGGCCCAGAGGAGGGCGATTAGACAGTGATTAGAGGGATGTCTCAGCTCTCCTATGAAGACAATCTGAGAGAGTGGGGGTTGTTCAGCCTGAAGAAAAGGGGGAACCTGACTGCAGCCCTTTAGTACTTAAAGAGGGCTTGTAAGAAAGATGGGAACAAACCTGTTGCAGTAGAACAAGGAGTAATGGTTTTAAACAAAAAGAACGTCAATTTAGGTCAGATATAAGAAATAAGATTTTTACAATGAGGGTGGTAAAATACTGGAACAGGTTGCCCAGAGAGGTGGTAGATGCTCCATCCCTGGAAACATTCAAAGTCAGGCTGGATGAGGCTCTGAGCTACCATATCTAGTTGATGTCACTTCTTATTGCAGGGGGGTTGGATTAGATGGCACTTAAAGGTCCCTTCCAACCCACACTATTCTATGATTTTACAACAGCGAACTTATAGATATTGGCCTCGTTTCTCGCTTCCACTCTCAAGAAAATCACGGCATTTTTACAAAATAAAGCGAAATCACATGGAAGTCTGCAATAAGCGCCAGGGCCGCTGGGTGGTGGTATCCGTCTGCGGGTGAGCCGCGGGACTGCCCGCAGCCCTTTGCATCCCATACAAACCACACGAGCTTTACGGAATCCACAATTCACTGCAGTCTCGGTTCGTTTAAAGGGCTGTGAATATCCTGCAAACCCTCTCTTCCCGTTCGCGTAATCTAGAGCTCCTCTCGAGAGGCTTGCATGTGCGCTTGGTTGTTCCAGCACGGCCGAGACAACCCTCTTCCGGATTAAAAAAGAAAGTTTTCCTAGACACAAATACTATCTGGAATACTATGAACAAAGATGTTCTTGTATGATAATCACTGTGAAAGATATCATAGTGTAGACACATATGCTTTTATCATATTTTTTTTGCAACCTCGATTTCTTCACATATATAATTTGCATCACTCTTTAATCCCAAAGAAACTCTTTAACTCTTTTTTTTTTTTTATGAAGTATTTTCTTAACAAGCCAAATAGGAATACCTTCAATGATTTTATCCACTCCTGAGTCTAGACAGACAACTCACTAGCACTTATAAGCAGACAGTGTTAATGTTACATTCACAAACAGAAACACTGAGTAAGCTATGCTGAGCCCCAGTGGGGTCAATAGGGCTCCACAGGTATTTTCAGCTTGCAGAAATCTCATTACTAGTAATAGATGGGCTGGAAAAACACAGCTTCTATCTCAAACACAGCTGAAGTCTGGGACCAGAAGTTACCAAAGGCATCTTTCTACTTCTAAACTGAAGAAATACCTCATAAAATGATTGGAAGAAAGCTATATGTAAAAGTAATGTACTTCCTTTCAAGCCCTCTAAAACAGACCAATGAGTCTTATTACAGCCTATAACAATGCACTGAGTGTTGTTCAGTTTTACCAAAATTACTTTAAACTCTTACAGACTGAGGACATTTTTCTCAAAATCACATATAATATTCTTTCACACTGCTGGAGTGGTGAGCAACCACACTGTGGCTCAAGTGAGGGGTGCTTTTTTTCTTCCAGGAGCAACACACTGAAGAAAAAATGTTGATGGGAGATGCTGGATTAGCAGTCAGTGAACTGCTGGAACGACCCATTGCTGCAGCTCTGTGGCCTCGCTATCTTGATCCATTAACCACCAAAGTTTCAGCATCCTTTCTAGCACAAGTCAGTTAGCTGATGCTTAAAGCACCATCTAATCATGCTGCACAGGTTTATGCTTCAGGGTTGAAATTCTCCATTACAGTTGAAGATAATCCATTTGGTCTTTGGAAGTCTCGTGCTTTTTTTTCTCCTGCAGAATGCATTTGTTTGACTGTAAATCAGACAGGAAGAAGCACAGGAAGCCCTGTGACCATCTCACTGATTTTGGCTTCCTCTTCATTTCTGGACACTGAGACTGTGAGCTGCACTTCAGTGAAGCTATCTGAAAGCCAAATTGTCTGCAAGTTGAAAGCCCCTGTCTACAATTCAAGCATGATCCAAAGATTTATTTTCAGTTCTCCACTCCAAAGCACCCAGAGTCAACAGCAGAACTTTCCCTCTTGAGATGCTATTAGAGCTGGAGTTGGTGGAGTTCCAGCACATGTATTTAAAATACATTTATGTGATTTAGTTTCTGTGCAATTCCCCCCTACCATGCACTCTCTGCAAAAAGGGCTGTAATTAGGGCTACTCAGCGCACTGTGGATATCTTTATTTAATTAGTGTTGTTAAATTACATGGCAAAAAAGCAATTCTTCCTCTCTTTTCATGTACATGAAGAGTCCCACAGACAGCAGAATCACTATCTTCCTGGGAAGCAAACTTTTATTACATCAGACAGGAACTGCATATTCCCTAACATGCCACAGACAGTCTCTACAGACCCTCTGTGTCATTGGAGACAGAAGCAAGAGCCTGAAGAGAGCAAATTGCAGTTCTTAGAGTAAGGTCTCACACACTGTTGATTTCTTTCAGCCCTATTGCTGGATCACTACTGTCTTGAACAGTAGGATTACTTTTTACAGGATTATTTTTGGCCCTATTTTTTTTCTCACTGTATTTATTTCCAAATAGTAATTTTGTACAATATACAGAGGAGTCTTTGATGAGCGTTCAATTCGCACAACAGGAGACTTAGCATTCAAAATGATGAGTACAGGCACATTTTAAGATTACATGATCTTAAAACATGATCTCACTAAAGCATCCCAGTTTCAAATAAAAAAGCAGATTTCAGTACTGCATCAATGTTACAGGCTTGCTTGGTATCTGAATAAAATAACTTTCTTGCAAGCATTTCACTACTGAAGCTGGATTTTTTATTACTGTTGTTTCCTTTACATCAAACCGATCTTCTCTACGAGCTATATATCTTTCCCTGTTTAGAAGTACTGGTTCCACTCCAGCATATAAGAGTCATTTTATTCTGCAACAAAATTGTACAGTGCAAGAAAATGAGAGGGGGGTCTTCTGCATCTGGCAGATGATCCTTAGAAGTGGAAAAGAAGATGTGCAGGCTTATGCTATTAAACTTTTTGAGTTCAAATGGGATCCAGCTGTTTGAGATCCACAGCATTCTTGCAATTTAACTGTTCACAGTATGTATACTTTCAATCCCTTTATTTTTGTTTTCTTTAATTGTTGGGGCCTGAGATCATAAACGCCTCAAATGTGAAGTGCAGCTCTTGGTAATTTGTTCTAATCAACTGCAGTAAGAAATGTCTGCACCATAACCTTGAATGCTTTTTCTCTCCCTTGACAACAGAATAGACTTCTTACAAAAAATAAACATCTGGTTTGCATTGAACATCAACTTGCAGTTGCTTTAAGTGCCAACTATTAAATTACCTCAAATGTTTTATGTTTGAACATGATTTTTCAAGACAGCTAAATTTTTTAACTGTAGCACAAATGCACATTTAAAATTAATTTAGAAAGTTAAATCCCTTGAACATAGAGTTGGTGGTTGTTTTTTTTTTTTTTTTAAATCGTGTGTAGCTTGGTCATTCTTTTTGCTTTCCATTTACAGAAATTATTACTGACACAGGTTTTCATACAAACAAATATGCCTCTTCAGATGGTAAAAGGGAGAAAAGCTCTATCTAGAACTCAGTGACTCAATTCTGAACTCTACAATATATGGAGGGATTGTCAAGCCTGTCCAGAATTTATTAAGTAAAACTAAAAAATCCTGTGGACCAAAATTACAGCCTGCATTTTCATCAGGAAGCTAAACATTAAAATTCATATCTAAGACTTCCCTCATCTGAAAAACCAACCTGCTTTCCTTATCTAGCATTATTTTCTGGGGGTGAGTCTTACAGTCTGATTTGCATGACAGCATTTCAAATCTACAGTTTTACATAAATGTTGCTATTTTCCTGAAACTGGCCAGCTCTTGATCCACCACATTTTTGCAAGAAAGGTTTTATTTAATTTTTTTCTTTTTTCTTTAAATAGGTTTCCAGCCCTCTCAGTCAGAGGGCACTTTTTAAGATAGAAAACAGTACAATTTGAACAAATTTGAGCAAATTAAAATGAACCCCAAATATGCTGATTTGCTAATGCTTGCAAAATGCTAGCAACTGGAATTGACACCATTGCAGAAGATTCTTTATGACGTTTCAGTGAAACACAAAAAAAAAAAGTGAATGTTTTATTTGTTGTGAGAGGGCTCTAAAAAGGCACCAGGGAAGCATAAATGAAAACCATTTTGATATTCCCTTCAGTATTTCTGCAAAACCGTTCCCCAAACCAAAACAGAGTAACTACAAGTGCTGACCAATAGTATCATTGTTTACTTCTTCTTCCCAGACACTGATCAAAGTGAAACTACACAGAGAATCAACAAAAAAAAAAATAAAAATTAAAAGCACAGATGACTGCAGCTGGGCAAATTGCTGCCAATTACTCTGGTGACTCCTAAATTGGATGTGACTCAGTGTCAGTGGTTGTCTACGCTTGTGTTTTCACCAAAGGTGATTGTAATTGTTGTGATAAGGTTACCCCAGGAATAAATAAGTAATTACAAAGGTGGGGCCAACTGATGAAAGTTTCTATATTATTGAGGTAGTTATTCATAATACTGACTGTGGTTTTACCTATTTGAATTCTATAACATAGATCAACCCTCAAATTCACTGAGGAAAAAGATGAAAGCTTGATCATAATAAAAATCTGCTGATTGTTTCAGGTAGTGCACGGGAACAACAGTGACTGTGTAGGAACTGTAGATAAATAGGAAGAATTACTTTATTTATGTTTTTTGCTAAAAGTGATTTGAATGGGTTCAAGAGACATAAAGCCGAAATCCATCAAAGACTACAAAGAGGTCATTTTCGTTCTGGAAAAAACCTAAGCCAAACCTGACTAACCAATCCCACCATTGCTAGACATTCAGAGTGTCTGGACAATGGATGTATTTGATTTTCACTTAATGAACTTCATCAGCACATATACTATGGTATTTGTGACTAGGGGGAAAAATGCCTACATGTCTTCAACCAGCAGTTCTTCTTGTAGCTTGATGAAAATGGTTTCAGTTACCATTTAAATAACACAAATGGGTAAGGCTGAAAGTTGCCACAGAATCACAGGAGGTGAAGATGTGAAATTGGAAGAGACCTCTGAGGATATGAAGTCCAATCCCCTTCTCAAGCAGGCACACGTAGTGCCAGCTCCCCAGATTGTGTCTAGACAGTTTCTATCTGTGTCTAGATGGTTTTAAAGTCAACTTCTCAATAATTCTGCTCCTTAACTTCTAGTCTGACAAAGTAATTTCAGTCAATATTACTTATTGGCAAAACTTTGCTGATAGAAAATGTGATGGAAACTATTTGGTTTCATGCAGTACTTTGAAAGAGGTGATGCTGTTATTTAGGTTCTAGAGGAAAACCGGATCAGGAAGTAATGTGAAAATTACTACCACAAACCCAACAAAAATTGCAAGAAAAATATTAAATGAGAAGATAAGTCCTGGAGGCAATGCCCTTTCTCATCTGAAGGGCTTTTAGCCTGAGCTGAGAGCAGAAGTGTTCTGGGATCAGATGTGACAACTAGCATGTGATTACTCAAACAGATATGCAGTCAATACCGTTTGTACCTACATATTCCAAAAAGTAGATATAGTTCCAAATACCTATTCAACTACCTAAGATAGTTTTTTAAAAAAGAGGTATTTATTATTTTCCTTCCACTTTTCCCCCAGAATTCACCTGCCTGGTTAATATTAACAGCAAAAGAAACCCCAGAAGAACTAACAAGCTTCATCTAGTTTTCAACTGAGATGTGTTACTATTTTTTGAAAACTGCTGAAGCCCGGCTTCCTTTCAACATAACCCATAAGGGTAGAGAGGCCCTAAGGATCTGAGGCATGTTAACCTATTAAAAAGTTCTCCTGTTGAAATAATTTGTGGAAATCTATTCCAGTTGAAGTTATGAGATAATTATGGAATAGCATTCAATATCAGAGCAGAATTATTTTATCACTTTACCACCCAGGACTCTACAGTCAGTCTTTAAACCAAATATCATCTACCAAACTGCATAGGCCTCCAGCAACATAGAGTTTGAAAGCTAATGAAGCCACTTTTTTCTATGTCTGTGAAGGTGGTTGGAGACTGAAAATCAATAATTTCAAAATAAATATACTTCCAAATTTTATGAAGGAGACATGGAAACACATGCACCAAGTCAAATAAGGATGTTCAAACAAGGAAGAAAAAGAAATAAGTATGCTTTTGTACTGAGAATGAGAATCAAAGTAAAACAGGAAGAAAAGGGTCAAAGAAAACTAGCTGCCCTAAAAATGCTCCACTGTTTTCAGGATAAACCATGTACAGTAATAAAAGGCCTGAGGGCATGGATGTTGCAGGCTACTAGGGCAACTCAAGCAGAGAATACATGCCAAGGTTTTTTGTGTCATCCCGTTTTGTATATACATTATCAAATCAATTACTAGCTTGTTTATAATCTTAATATATCATCTCTGTAATTATGTGTGACAACATCAAAATTCTGAGGAGGTAAAGTGTGCATCCCCAAGGATGAACTTGTGAGGAAACATGCTTGAACTAAGACTTTCAAAAGGGCTTAAATGAGTTCATTTGTAAGCTTCACATCTTTTTTGAAGAAAGAAGAAGAGAAGCTGTGCTCAGGAAACAGGCCAAAGTTACCATGAGAAAATCTGTCAAGAGATGCTGGGAATCTTCAGAACATAATTAATCTGGGGGTTTTTTTTCAATACAACATAAAAGGTTAATGAACACTCAGCTAGAAAGAACACTGTGAGGGCTCTAACAGATGTGTGGGAACAATGTCAGTAGCAAGGAGCTGAGAGAAAAAGTAGAAGGAAAATACAGGAAAAAAAAGTGAATATAAAAAGAGAAGGAAAGAGAGAGAAGCAAAAATAGCAAAAATTATACTAAGCCAAAATAGCATAAGAGTTGCATTTTAAGAAATGTATGTGGGTTCCTAGTTCCAAAAATTCAGCTACTATTCTGGACATTCAATACAACATTCTCTTTCAGTCAGCTTCTGTGGCCTTACAGAGTCTATAGGGGTTTTGACTTTTACTGACTTCTGACTCTGAGTAGAAAAGACGGGAGGTTCAAGGAGGATGGGTACATGCATAAAATCTGCACAGTCCCTACAGTGAGTAGCCTGACTGTTTAAATGGATGATTAAATAACTGTGTGCCTTGAGCTCTTCTCAGGCCTCAGCATACCATATTCTCCAGGGTTATGCAATGCCAGCCAAACTCTGAGTCTGGAAAACTCCTTTTACAGATGCCAAATCTTCCCCCAAGGGCTTTTCTACTAATCTGAGCAAGTCAGCTGCAGCAGGGAATTTCTCCACACCTCTGCACGCTCCAGCGAGATCTCCTGCGAGAGCAGAGGAGGAAGATCTCATTCTTTCTAGAAGAGCATCTATGGGACTCAATTATCTCCCTTGTTTGTGGCTGAAATAAGAACTGGGTTTGACTCTATGAACTTGCCCACATATTACCATTTCTCTTATGAGTAGAAGAGAAGTCCATGCAAAGTCCACTTACATTTGCTAAAAATTATGTGCAGCTTCCAGCCAACACCACCATTACCCTGACGGGAGCTTACACATACACTGCATGCATGAGTGCAAGTTTCCCATGACTTTTAGCAACTTTTTAAGCAATTACTTTAATTTCCAAGAAATGCGATATTTATCATTACTTGTAATTTGACAGCATCAACCCACGACTGTAAACTTCATGCCAGCAGCCTGGCAGAGCAAATGCGACATACAGCAACATGTGCAGGGAGAAACAGAGAAGCAGCAATGCTGTATGGCAAAGGTGGAATTTGGCTCTGGTGCCTCCCTTTCCAGCTGCTCCCAACCCAGGAAGAGGCTGTGATTCTATTTAAACTGTCTTTAGACCTGCTTACTGCTAAACAGTGATACTTTGCTGCTGGAGGCAGCAGCCTACAATGTGGATGGGCCCTATTTTTTCAAGAAAATTCTGTCCTCAGTGATCTCTGACTGACTGGGGTTGTGGGGTGGTGAGAGTGTTGAAACACTCATATTCCTTTATTTTAAAAAAGCACAAGCAAGCAGGGAGGTCTGTCTCCTGGCTGTTAGACAGAGAAGGAAGAGCGAAACAATTCAGCAGGCCAAAACAACCCTATGAGCACTTCTGGCCTTGAATTTTCATAACCCGGTCAAAGGTTATGCATGCTGCAACCCTTTTGCCTCACCAAGCCCCTGATTGGCCATCATCCTCGTCGTCACTGCAGTTTTGTCTCCAGGCAAAGTCTCCCTCTCTTTTTTTCCCATCCCTGAGTACTGCTACACAACTGGTCTTGAAGCCATAGTTTACCCTCTGGGATTCTTTCCCACACATCACTGTAGTGGAAATCTCGATGTCCTCATGCCTTCCCACTCTCCTTAACAGCTGCTCCCCTCTGGAAGGCAGAGGAAGGGTGTCCGTGGCATCCCACCCAGTTAGGAGAAGCCTGCAGGGGTTGAGCACTTGCACACAGGGAAGGACTCCAAGGTCTGAGCACGCTTGGACAGAAAGTAGCAACATAGAGTGAGCCACCATGGAAGCAGGCTGCAACAGGTCAAGAATAACTGGTGGTATTGAAAAACCAGTTCGAGCAAACCAAAACAAGCTATCCCTAGTGCACTGAAGATCTAAAATTTAACCTCCTTAGGTCTATCCCAGAGGTGTATAGACCTGCTGCCTAGTAATCCATATAATCATAACAGGTAAACATTTGCATTTATCCTCCCATCCCTGATGACTGCTTTATCTGTTCAACCTTTAGAGTGCGACGTCCTTTGACCACAGATCTATAATTTGCTTAGTAGAGTTGACTATTCCTATTATTTGTGCATTGTCAAATGCAAATAAACAATCCAGTTAACCTTACCAACAAGCAGTAAGGAGCTGCAACAGATCAGTAGTGCTATTACCCAGCATGTGCTGGATGGACAGATGGAGGGGATGACCATCCACCAGCAAATACGACTATTATTTGTGGTTTGTGCTAGCTTAACCTCATTGGGAAACTACAGTTTCTTTCCCTTCCCCAACTTTACTTAGCATGCCAACAAACAAGGGAGCCACAGAATAACAGAGGCACAGTGAACCTTGAGGTCCACACAGTGTTTTAAAGAAATATGTGAAAAAAATACTCAAACCAGTATGGGTTAACATACAACAAGGACACTGATACCAAAGCTGCAGTCCACTGGGGATACTTTGCTGCTGGATCCCCCCAAGAAATAGCTTTTGAAAGAAAATCATTTCCTACATAATGTTTTCTAGTCCTTTGTTTTTCTCCATCCCTTCTTGTATTATTTGCTGCTTGAGATAGCCCTTGTCAGGAGAATCTAGACAGACTTCAAGAGGTGCCAAATTACAGAGACCTCAGGTTTTTCACAGTTAGTTGTTCTTTTCACTGTTGGACTCTTCTAAAGCAAATGAGATTGAATTAATATGTTTTTACTGTATCTGTTCCTCTGCTCTGCTGTTTCCCATGGCCTAGTAGAGGAAGTCTGATTGCCAAGTGTTTTCTCATTTTGTTTAATCTGATACAAAAGGTCACATCAAGTATCCTTTTGGTATTTGCTCTAGAGCTGAGTATAATAGGTGGCAGACCCAAGAAGAATGCATGTTGCTAAACTTCAGAAATATTTGGGGTTTTAGATACAAACAGATGTTTCCTTTTGGTAGCTTCATTTTCCATGTGATATTTCAAGAAGTATAACGGGTGTAGCTGGATCACAGATGAGCATTTTCCAGAAATCAATTAGTTTCACAAATTGCTTCACAAATTATGAGAATATAACTTCACACTTATGCGAAAGAAATAAATACTTGACTTGTTTAATCAGACTGCTGTTTAAATAGACCATCAATTCTTCTTAATACCCACAGATAAATTTTGCAGCAGAAGCAGGAAAATAGAATTGGTTCAGGTTCAGGTCTGATGTAGATCCATCAAAATTAGCAAACACTGGGCTGCCTTGGGATCCATTGTGCTACACCAGTTTGGCATAACGTATTTGCACTGATAAAACAAATAATTCTAGGAATAACAATTTAATCTGGAGGACTTGTAAAAAACTGTGGTTTATGTTGTAATCCCGTAGTTTAAATTTGTTAATAATATATAATAAACATAGTTTTAGTTATATCCAATGCTGTTCTCCAAAAAAATCCCATTTGCAAAGTGATATATAACTTCATTTAATTTTAAATGGATGGATAATAAAGTCTTCCTGGATATACTGAGAGGGCTTCTGTCCTCTCAGGAAAATACATGCCATTCTGAACTTTTCAGATACGAAGTATGTGCTCTTTGAAGTTTATATTTATGGGTCAGACATAATGACTTTAGATGGAAAAGATGAGTCAGGAAAACTCCACTTACATTTTCTGAAGAGTAAATTGAGCATTTGAGGACATGGAAAGGTCAGACAAATTGTGAAACAAAGGTTGTTTAAAATATTTCAGCATTACAGTTAAGCAGATAAAGAATCAACTCTAACCCCTGACTTCCAAACAGAGGTCACAGTACCAGTTTGACACCAGTTTTGGCAGTTCTGCTGTAATGATACAGTTGCTGTAATCCTGATGTTTAAAAACCTAAAAAGGCGAAGAAGGAGGGGACATGGACAGGGCCTGTTAAACAGCAGAAAAAAACAAAACTCAAACAATGAAACAAAACAAGAAGCAAATCAACCTTCTAAGGCTTCTGAAAAATGCAGGCTCATGCCAGCAGTGCGCAGAGGGGTGGCATGGGAGAGAGGTACAGCTCTGCAGGGAAAACCAGTAAGAGAAGGCTGCCTAAAACAAAATTAGTGCTTTAGAGAAGAATGATGCCAGATTCAGAATTCCTCTTTACAATGTATGAATAACTCTTGGTTTGAATATTCAGATTCCCGGACAAAAATTAATTTCTGGCTGTTCCTGCCTGATTCTGATCGCTTTCGGTCCAAGGAGCACTGTCTGAAAAACAGGCAGCTACACAAGCTTTTTGAAGTGAAAACATACACAGGTGATAAAAGCTCTACCTCTGTCCTGTATGACAGGATTTTACCTCCTTTTGTAAAGAAACTGAAGAAACTAGTTTCAACCAAAACGGAAAGATCACAAACATAGAACAGGAGAAGTCCGACAGCTTTTCCTCTCTCAGGAGAGAGGCAGCAGTCTTTCTGAAGAATCACAGCAAATAGATCATACAGATCACTGAGGCTGTCTGCTTGGACTATTGTCAGCTGAATGATAAAGCTTTGGGCAAGAAACCCATTTTCTAAATCCTTCTTGTCTTGTATTCATTCATACTGCATAAAAACAATACCCAATACATGCACTGGCCGCTCTGGAGAAAAATGGAACCTTACTGGCTACACAGTACTCAGGATGAGGTCAAAACACAACGTAAGAGATACAAAACATGACACCTCATTACAGATCAAAAAAAACAAAAGGCAGCTAACAATGATAAGGGGATATACAGGGAGGATAACAGATGAATTTGGACAGCTATCTATGTAATGACCAAAAGTTGAACTTGGACACCTCTTGAAGTCTGTATTTTGCACATTTTGTAAGGCATCATGTTTTCTAAGCACCTGCAGCTTTTCATACACATTGGATGCTCAGCATCCAAAAACCCACGTATTTTGGTCACTCTTGCTGTATTAATCCAAAAGCCACTAGCCAAGTGAAAAGAGAAAATAAAACAGGGAAGAAGACAAAGAATATTTTTGGGCAAAAAAAATGACATAAAACCTGGTAAATCCCAAAAGTATAAAATCAGATCTAGTGATGTTTTTCACGTGCCCAAATTTTGTAGAGTTTCAAATCTGAACAGCCAAATGATTATTCCAGTGCATATACCTTTGGGTTCTGCCACTACCGTCTCTACTGGTAAACTTTGGCAAAAGTAATCTATGGCAAACCTCTAATCCATCATGTTTATTACCACAGTGGAGGGGGAGGGAGGAAAAAAAAAACAAATCTGCTCTGGTTGTTAGAGTTTGTCTGTGCTTGTAAGGCTGGAAAAACTGACAATTCTGTTGCATAAGCAATTGCATATCTAAAGGCCTAGCAGCTTGTAGGCTAAGATGGTTTTCTACTGTGGTATAAGCGAAAAGGATAAAAGTAAAAAGCTGTAAGTGACAATAGCAGAGTTTTTCAGGTACTGCTGTGCTAATTGGAACGATACATGATTTTAGCAGGTTGGATAAAAACGTGATCAGACTGGAGTTCAGGTATGCCTCAGGTGCACTTGCAAGCGCAAATAAAAACAACAGAGGAATTCAGAACCTCAGTCAGTCAGTATCATTACAAGCTGATGGTTTGGAATTCATTAGTATTTTCTGCCTGGGACATATTCTAAATACATCTAAACAAAATACAAGAGAGACTGAAAGTGTACCCAATTGCATATTACAGACACTTCAAAGAGCTGTTAACACTTTCAGCAAACTGCCACTTACTTCAGTCTGTTCTGAATTCAGTTTTACAGAGAAAATTAAGGAGGCTTTGTCTCCAAAAATGTCAGGTTTTCGACGCTGCCTTAAGTATGAATCCTATTTATAACTCTCCAGTTACAAAATCAGCTTAGGTCAATACATGTTATAGAATAAATAAAGTTCTTAGCCATTTAGTGAAAAAGATGCTCAGCCTGAATCTCTTTTCCATTTGAGCCACAGAAATGAAAGTAAGGGATGTCTTTATTTTCTGTTGGACCTCTGCAGTCTCAGGTTCTCAGGGATACATCCTGGTAGGAAAACCAGAAGACTGTACTTTGCTTTGTGCAGTAGAATAGTATTAGTGGGATCCCAGTGAATCATTCTAATCACAAGTCATTCCTGAAAAAAATAACTTCTGTTTAAGTAGTATTTATTTAAAATTCATGTATTCCTTCCTTCTCTTTCTAGGAGCAGACTGTATTTTAAACTTTAATCAAATCAAAACAAACTCCCATTATACAGAATTTAAAAAATGAGATAAGAAAAAAACAAAAAACTGCTGAGCTGAACACCCCAAATCTCTTGGAAAAAACCCTGTGCCAACAAGCAAGATGCTAGAAGAAGGTAGGGCTACACCAGTAAGAGCACTCAAGTGGAAGGCACAAGCAGTTAGGCAAAACTGTAGAGCAAGGATCTCAGCACCTTCACCAGCATTACAGAAACTGTAATCTGTGAAGTTCCAGATTTTTGGTACATTTTCTACTTTATTCATTTTCACATTAAACTCAGTGAGTACAGATAGCTCTGAGATATTTCTGCCACTCTTACATTATAAAGTTACAACAGGTTGTAGAGTTTTATACTGCCAATACCTAATACAGGAGCAGTGCTGGAACAAAGAAAAACAAGGTTTTGACAAAATGTTTTAAATAATATCTATAACTTTTTAGGCAACAAGAGGAAGTGGAGAAGTTTGGTTCAGGGGAAAATGAGTTAATTGGGTCCTTATGGTAATGTCACCAACAATAAAATGGTGTTCAGTTTGGCATCTTTAAGTTTCAGAGTTAACAACTTACTATGAACAACGTCATGAAAGATTCCCCCTCTTCAGTAATTATCAGTTGAGAAAGTCATTTCCATGTCAGTTAACACTAAGGTTTATCTCTCCAAGTTGATCAGATCTGAGAAGTAAATATTTTATTTTTTTTAAGATGAACGCTGAATATTAGAGCACAGTCCTTCAAAATGATTAATTCCATCAGCACAGACCTATTATTGATGGGTACCTACATTAAGAGTCTTGAAATCTTTTCACTCTTATGAAGTGAAAACAGAAGAAGGATCAAGCTGTTGCTGAAAAAAAATGGCACGCTAAAACATCTGCTGTATGTACTGATCAACACTCCAAACTGTCTCATAAGTCTAACATATGCTCCTTGTCTTGCATATACTCGTTCAAGATTTAAATCATGGCACAGTAATGGCAAATAAACCATGTTATCCTTCAGTTATAAACAATTCATTTTTTTTCTGAAAGCATGCTTTTCCTGAGCATGTTCCTCTAAAGTAAAATGATTCTTGACCTTTCATCTGATTGGTATTTCTACTGAGTATCCTCCCCTACTTCAAATTGTTTTACGGTAGTCAGATAGAGGCTGCTACAGTGCTGAGTAACTTCAAAATTTTAACTTCAAGATTTGAATAGTTAGCAAGATGAGGAAAATAAATTGCACCATCATAGATATGTCAAGGGTACAATGACAGACGAGGCTAAAAATTGGACTAAAACATGGATTTGGACATATCAAAAGAGTTCTTCTGACTGTCAGGATAAAGTCCAGTAGTGTAACAATGAATCCCTTAGTTTAAAAGTGACAGCCCAGATATGGTTTCAGTGAACTTTTCTTAATCCAAACGGGATACACGTGTATCTCTGTGTAATGTAATTTGTTAACATAATGCCAATCTTTGCTCTTGTTGGCAAGGAATTAAATAATGGAATATGTAATTATTTGCAACCTTCCTACTTTCTTCATGTTCCAATGAAAGAATATTCCTTTCTTCCCTTAAAACTGGCATTCAGGTTTATTTTCAAAACAACATCCCTGAAGTATTTGTCCCTTAGAAGATAAATCAATCTCTCAATGAGAAAATTTGTCTCATTATCTTTCTGTATATGATTTTTATCTATTATATGTATCCAGGCCTTCTTCAGCTATTCAAATGACTTCTAAATATTTACTACAACTAAACAAACATACACTAATGACAATGAAACAAATTGGACATGTGAGAACTTAAGTGAACCAGGAACATCCTGGCTGACAGGATTTTTGCCAAGAACTTCACAAAAAGCTTATCCACTCTATTTCCTTGAATTAGAATCAAGTATTTTTTTCTAGTCTCACATGGCAAAACAAAATTAACTAGACCAGACCAAACTGATGCATAGGGTGCTATATTACATTAATACATTTGCCATCACTAGAAGGTACAGCTGGGACTCTGCATGAATGTTCTGTTGGGCATTCATTCTCACAAGATTCTAAAATACAAGCCCCTCACTTCACAACCTCTGAGCACTTGCTGCATTATGAAGTGCTACACATATGTTGACTGACAGATTGCTCTAATGTTTGTTCAGATTCTTTTATGGTACATGGATGGTTCTCTGAAGAGCAGCAAAGTATTTCAAAATCCTGAATATACAAAAATTTGAACTATTTGGGGGAAAAACAGTGATTTGAGATTATGTTTGTCTGGAGATTAAAAAAAAAACAAACCTTGATAAAGTAAAGAACAGGACTATACTCATTTATCTGAAGTCAAGAGACATCATTTAATGTATTAGCTCAGGACTGCTTTACTTGGCAACAACTTCAAATGCACTTTGCATGAAAAAAACAGGTAATATTTTAATGAGAATAAATATTTTTAACAGTACTCCAATTTTTTTTATAGCACTCAATAGCTTTTAAATTATATATATGTGGGCACTTCCCTATCCCCGGACAAAGAGTTCATCTCTGTGACATAAAATTATTATGCATAGATTATCAAACTATAAATAAATGTACCTTTAAAAATCCAACAACAGGTCACAGCATAAAAACTCATAAATTCTCTTTAAAGTGTCAGATTCTTCTTTGATAGCAAATATCTCGATTATGTTTGAAGCCGTTTTCTTCCAACTATTTATTCATACTGTATTATTTGTTCTAATTCTTATGGTTTTGTTTGTAAAAACAAATGAGCTAATTTATTTAAAAGGACTTATCAAGAAGCATCTCTATAAATACAATCATGTACCATGATATTAAGATTAAGATATTATTGTTTAGGGACAATTGACTATTTTTCTATGGGAATTTAATTTCTATGGGAATTAAAGTATGCACTTGAGAAAACTCAACTTTTTATGGGGAAAAACACAACAGCAGTATTTGGACAGGCTGCCAAAACTATGCTATTTTTAGCATGGAGCAAAAAGAACAAATCCAGCATCCAGCACATGCAGTTTCCTAATATTTATTCCCCATTTCTACTTAGCAAATATCAGGTTATAGATTCAACATTTATAAAGAAACTTGTCTCAAGAGTTGCCCAGATGAAAAATCAAGTACATTGCTGCAAAAACATCATTTGGTTGATTTGATTTTAAAAATAATTTTTTAAACCAAAGCTTCACTTGTGGACCTCACACAACACATGTACACCCTTGGTGGCCAGAGAAACATCAATTAGTGGGAATCACCAGATTTTTGAAAATATGTAGTATATCTCTTGCTCGCTGGAGGAGTTTTCTGCAAATACATGTACTGTCATGGAAACAAATGACTTTTTGTGGACTCATCCACTACAATCTAAATGTAAGTTTACTGGTTAAATAAATACCCTGATGAAACTGGAGTAGTCTCTTTTTTTCTTCGAAATTCCTCATTTTTCAAATCTCTCTCAGGAAAGAGCAGAAAGGAAAAGACACAAGAAACATATATAATTTACCAGGCCCCTTCTTCTAAGGGTTCAAATGTTGACAATATTTTAAAATGTGGCATTTGAAGTGCATTGTGAAAAGTAAAGATAGCACTGCATGAAGAAATCAATAATTTTATAATTTCAACTCTGTTAACTCAGGCTCTGATAGTCAAGCAGTTCTTTTTAACAAGAGTTTTTCATCCACATGTAGGTCTTCACTGACACCATTATACCTCTGTTCTCTTCAGATTATTTCTCTCCAGCCCCATGCTGTAATGTCAATGTTTCTAGGATCTTACAGAGAAGTTCTAAGCATTTTCAATTTTGCAGATCATTAACCATTTCCAGTAAAGGTATATCATCTACATAGGATTTTTATCTAATATGAATAGCTTAGATTTTCTTAAGACTGTGGACAAGCTGAATGTCAAGAATACTTGAGATTGTTTAAGCAGCTTTCCGTCTTTGACTCTTTTTTCCTTCCTTTGAACTCCACGTCCACATTTTGCTACTTCCAATGCTTGTGTGAGTTGAGCAGAATCCAGGAAATTGAGCTCTCCGAAAAACAGGGAAGAGGAAGGTACTAGGAAAGGCTATTTTTCAGGAGATCAGTTTTGCAGTTCATCTTCCAGCTGCACAACCAACCATGCCAGCTGACTGCAGTGAGGGTCAATGTATCAAAGCGGGGGAGCAGCAGGTGGCAGAGGCTGCTGAACCAAGCAGTGCTGCCACTAGAGAAGCCACAGTACCTTTTGCAGACCCCCAGCAAATTAGTCTACTTAATTTGGTGGGGCAATATTTTGGTGATTTACAATCTTTGTTACATAACGTGCTCAGTAATTACTCAGCAGGAGAGTGGCACTCAGTCTACTCTTCCCCAAGCTGCATGGATTCCAGGAGACATCAAGGCAGTAAAACTCTTATTTCTGGTAGAAGGACAAATATTTTGAGCAAAAATTCGTGGCAGATTCATCCATTTAGAAAGGGCTGTTTATACAGTCATTCTTTAGAAAGAAGCTTACTTTCAAAAAGACCCAAATATTCATAAATACTACTGGTAAAAATAGAGCCATGTTATATTTACATCAGACATTCAATATGTCATTGACACTTCTTTCCTCAACCACCTGCTAGTACAGTTCCCTCCCAGCAAAAATGCTGTAACATCTGCAGACAAAGCCTAATTATTCCTAGAGATACAAACTTGTGACTTTTTAAAAGTCAACAACTTCATTCTGTTTACCACCTTTTTGTTGTTGCTGTTGTGCAGATCTGTGTATCTGCTTCTCCTGAGATGGAACAAAGAGCCATTGCCATTTCATTCTATCAATTCTCCAGATGTTTGTATAAATTTAAAAAGAAGCAGTGAATTCTTAATTAGAACACCATACATATGCTCAGTGTGACATGTTGATATCATTAGCTTGAAAATGCTGAAAAACACTCAGAACTCTAACTTCCAATGAGCATAAACTATTGATACGATCCCAATCATTAATTAGCTTATAAGGAATCATAAGTTCACTGATGTAATGGCACCTTGTTAGTCTGTACTGGGACAGTGATCTACCTGTTTCAGAACCATTCATTTTAATCAATTTGCTGTTTGCACTATCCAAACATATTACAAATAAAATAGAAAACATACTGTATGATGAAAAGATATGACAGACTGATGAGACACTGTTCACAGTCCTCATGTTCGTCCAGCAGCAGTGCTTGTAATATGAAGAAGCTACAGCCAGTAGCTGATTGAAGAGGGATGAATTATGAGATACAATCTAAGACACCAGTTTTCTTTCAGCAAATGGATTTATTGACATAATTGATTATAACCATGTACAGCATCTATGCATCTCCCATTGGAAGAATATCCAGTGATAGAGCTAACGTTAGTGTGATACACAGCTTTACTCAATAATCCCACTGCATTTCTAACAACAAACAGTGGTGTACTCCACAGTCATAAATGGCTAAAAACACCCAGACGTACAAAAGAACGGAAATTTAATATTCTTAACAAAAGAAAATGAAACCTGATCCCACATTCCTTCAGTTTTAATTCCATTCAGCATTGTGTCTATAGCAGTGATGAATTTTAATCTATACACTGACAACTGTTTGGTCCCTGATATTCCTGAAAACTACAGCCTGTCAAAATGAAGTCTCAAAGGACTTCTTGCTACTGACCAAGAAACAAGACTTTGATTTTTTTTTTTCTCTATTTAAAGGACAAAGATTAAGGCAAATGATCTCTCTCCTTCAGAACATAAAGTGTTTTCTCTCCATTCTGTCACTGAACTCCAATTGAAGGTACCAGTTACTATGGTATCTTTTGTAAACACTTGTTCAGCTGAAAAAAGAAAAGGGGGAAAAAAAAAAAGAAAAAACCCCAAATTGCTTACTTGCAATTATGGTAATAAACAACTTGTAGTCACGAACACCTCGGGTCAGCAATGAATGCATCATATTGAGACAAAATGTCTCCATAGTACACTAACACTTCCTTCAAGCCATTCAGTTCCACAAGAGTTCATCTGAGGTTGCACATTAAATTCAAAGGAGCAGAAGTAGTATCAATGGTCTCAGCAATTTACCAAATTCCATCTAAAACATTTGCATTTAAATTGCAACTCTGGTTTGGACTTCTTTAACTAGTTCATTTCTAGACCACACAGAGAGAATTATTAATGTAAACTAAACCACCATACTTCCTAGTAACAGAACCACATTCTGTAAATATTTAGGAAAGTCTGAGAAGTAGAGAGCAACTGACCATAAAATGATTAGCACTGTTCTGAAACCAAAAGCAAAATTCTAATTTAAAAAAAACCACAACAACCAACAAACCAAAACAACTCAAACATAATATACTACTGCATAAGAGTTTAACTTTCGTATTTCTCACTCAGCTACACAAAATACAGAATCTAGGTTAATATACAAAAACGTTTATTTCACAGTGAGGTACATAAAGCTTCTAACTTTAGCAGGCTAAGAGAGAACGGCCTGTTATGATGAAGATCGTCTCATGTTCCTGAAATATTCTCACCTATTACTGTTTCTGAAGAAAGGCACCAATTATTATTTATCCATCAACAGTTCACCTCTGCATCTGCCCATTTAGAAATGAAGATGTGAGGGTCAGCGGTCTACTGACCATCATGGACCCAGACAACTATAGCACAAGTACCAAGCTGTATGTATTCAAAAACAATTTAAAAATAGCTCATTTGTAAACACATTACAAAAATAATGTTAGTTTTTCTTAGTGGTATCAGCAATATATTCCTGTAGAACTAACTAGCTGCATTATTGTTTCTCGTTTACAAAAACAAAAAGAAAACCCACTTGTGCACATTAAATAGCCTCACATTCAGTTTGAGTGGAAACGACACAGCCTTCAAACTGTCCAGTGAAAAAATCATTTCCAGCCCTCCAGTGACTCCCTGGTTGCACACAGTTCAGTTAAAAGATTGGTCCAAATTTTTGTTAGGAAGAGCTGGTGCCTTGGAAAGACCTGGTCAAAGCTTCCTCACACAGGGCCAGGCTGCTCACTGTAACGTGTTCCCAACTGCAGTTGGAGAAAACCACCTGTAAAATAGCACACAAATTAACGGCTCTGAATTTGCTTAAGGGAGGCACTGGCTGCTGCTGGCAGTAGCTCCCGCCGCTTTGCTCCTTGTGGCAAGGCACAGTTACCGCCGGTCAGGGCTTTTCCTTGGGTTACTGATGATTCCTGAAAAAACAGTGACATTCCAGCAGAGGCAACCCCATCTCACAGGCCGCCTCAGCCCCGGTCTGCAGTAAGGGCAGCTGAACACAGCCACTGCGCTGCAGCTCTGCCCCTCGGAGGCCACGACCCCGGGGCCCGCACCATCCCCTCAGAGACCACCTTCCCTCGCAGCACCGACTGCAGCTCCCGGCCGGCCTCGGGGCGTCAGCGGGCTCAGTCGGTGAAGCGCTGCAGCAAGTGTTCATCACCATGCCGGCTGCCCCCGCTGTCCATGAAGCGCTCGCAAGGGAATTCGATGAGGTCGGCCTCGCTGAGGGCACAGGCGGCAGCGCCACGGGGCGGCCGGTGGGACTGGAAGCCCGAGAAGTCGGCAGAGACGCCGGTGCCCATGGAGCGGAGTGGGCGGCGTGTGGAGTAAAGCTGCCGCACGTGGACAGGGGCTGCCTTCCGACGCCGACGCCCCAGCACCTTCTTGCGCAGCAGGCGGGCAGCCCAGGCGGCCAAAGCCGTCAGCAGCAGCAGCGCATTCACCGCCAGCAGCACCAGCGTGAGCAGCTGCTGGTCAGGGCCGCGGGGCCCACCTGCCGCCGCTGCGGAGCCGCCCTCGGGCAGGGTGACCAGCCCAGCACAGTGGTCCCGCGGTGCCACTGGGCACACGCGGCCACCCAGGATGCCCTCGACACAGACAAGGTAGGGGGTGTCCGGGTGGAGCTCCTGCAGTGTGGCTGCCGGCTCCCCGTGCTCTGGTAGGTACACAAAGCGCTGGAACTTGACAGCGGCGCCAAAGCGGTCAAAGAGGAGGCGGAATCGTGCCGGCCCAAGCAGGCGAGGGCTGCGGTGTGGCCGCACGGCCCAGCGCACTGTCACCCAGCTGGAGCCAACGGCCTCCACCGACAGGTTGTGGAGGAACAGCTTGTTGAAGTCGCACGGGTCGGACACCAGTGGCGGGACCCCAGCGGCACTGGCCCGACGGGGCCATGCCGCACTGGGCAGTGGTGGCGGCGTGGGGCTGGCAGCAATGGGTGCGCCCATTAGGCGGGCAGTGGAAGCGGCTGTCAGCGGCCCCGGGGGCAGTCCCACGGCGCTGCTGTTGCCACCGAGCCCCTCAGGAGATGGCAGGGAGAGAGAGTCGCCATCGGGGCAGGAGCCACCATCCTGCGGTGGCAGCAGCTGGGCATCCTGCAGGTAGTCAAGGTACTTGCCAGCCAGGGTGGACGGCAGGCGGCACTGCACGAAGACGGTGAGCAGGCGGCCCTGGGAGTGCCAGGCCGCCAGCCAGTGCTTGAGGCCACGAAGGCGGCAGTCACAGCTCCAGGCGTTCCCCTCCAGCTCCAGGCGGTAGAGGGCCAGGCTGGAGGCAAAGAGCTCACCAGGGAGCGTCGCCAGCGCATTGTCCCGAAGGCTGAGCTCCCGCAAGCGGCCAAGCTGGCTGAAGGCAGCTGGATGTAGGGTGGTCAGCGCATTGCGGCTCAGATCCAGCACCTCTAGGTTGCCCAGCGGCTCCAGCAGGGAAACGGGCAGGTGGCTTAGCAGGTTCCCCTCCAGGCGCAGCTCCTTCAGTGAGCCCAGCCCTGTGAAGGCATCCGGGGCCAGGTGAGACAGTCGGTTGTCACTGAGCGAGAGCTTTGCCAAGCCAGGCAGGTGCTGGAAGAGCCCTCCTGTCAGCTGCCGCAGGCTGTTGCTGGCCAGCAGCAGGGTGTGGAGGGAGCGCAGCGGTCCAAAGATGTCTGGGTGGCGAAGGGAGCTCTGCTGGTTCCCCGAGAGGTCGAGAAAGCGCAACTTGGCCAGTCCAGTGAAGGCACCACGGCTCAGCCAGCGGATGCGGTTGGACTCCAGGTGCAGGTAGAGTAAGTTTGGCAGCCCTGAGAAAGTAGAGTCGCCTAGCGAGCCCAGCTCATTGCCATCCAGTCGCAGCTTGACAAGACTGCTGAGGCCGGAGAAGGAGGCAGCGCTGAGGCGGCCGATCTCGTTGGCATTCACGTAGAGGATGCGCAGCTTGGCCAAGGTGCTGAGTGTGCCAGGGGCCAGCGCAGGCAGCAGGTTGTTGCCCAGATAAAGCTCCTCCAGCCGGTCCAGGCGCTCAAAGGCCTTGGGATGGAGCGAGCGGATCCGGTTGTACTGCAGGTCCAGGCGCTGGAGCCCTGCCAGGCGGTGGAAGTCGAAGGCGGAGATGTTGACGATGAAGTTGCCCCCGAGGCTGTAGGTGAGGATATCCTTCGGCTCGGCAGCCTTGGGCACGGAGCGCAGGCCCCGGTTGGTGCAGAGGAGGTGTTGGTGCTGCTGGCAATCGCATGGCTCGGGACAGATGGGCTCGGCCGCGGGCAGCAGCAGGAGGATGAGGGGGACGGAGCCCCAGAGTACCCGCGGCAGCACCATCAGGCGGACCCGGCGCGGCACCCCCATCTCGGGACGAGACGTGGGCTGCTTCCCCCGCCGGCTTTGTGTCTATCCGGCATCCCCTCCGCCTCCTCCGCGACTGCTAATGGGCCCCTCCTCTGCTCCGCGCCGGGCTGAGCTCCGCGCCGGGCAGGCAGGCGCGGCGGCGGCTGCAGGTCGCGGTGTCCGGCACCATGGGCTGGCCCGCGGCGGCCGGGAGCGCTGCCCCGCCCGGGCTCTGCCGCCCCTGGCGGCCCGCGGGTGCGGGTCGGCGGTGGCGGGGCCGGCGCTGCCGCGGGGGGCGGGCGGGATGCGGAGCGGAGCGGAGCGCCTGCTCCGCCGGCACTCCCAGGGTGGAGGGGGCGGGCGGGGAGGAGACGGAGGGGGGCGGCGGGCGGAGCGGGGAGAGGGAGAAAGACGAGCTCCGAAAGTTGCCGAGAAAACTCAGCGGAAATTCGTACTTCCCACACTGTGCCCTGGGGGACCGGAGGATCGGATGGAGCGGCGGAGAGGGAGGACGGCGCGGCGGGGGGGCGGGGGGAGGAAGCCCGCGGCCAGTCCTGGCTCGGTTCAGCCCCGGCAGCGAGCAGGGGCGCAAAGTGGGAAAGAAGGAATTGGAACCGGCTGTGGCTGCCTCCCAGCCACATGGGTTACAGATAGAGCTGCGCATCGGGGAGGGGGAAGGGAACAGAAGTAAACTAATCGTCGTCGTCCCCTTTTTTTCCTCTGCTGTTTAGAAACCTGCCAAAAGCAACAGTTACGGTTTACCAGGGATTTAGGACTTTCTATTGTGTTGAGCAAACAGCAATCAGAGGACTAAGCTAGTTATAGTACATCAGAATGAATTTTCATTCTTTCTCCTCACCGTCCTGCTCAGTAGGTTCCCGATAAAGCTGCCAATAAGGGTGCAGTTGAATATGGCTGCAGCTCCATGAGGGGCTCGTCAGAGCGATCCCCATGCTCTTCAGAAATAATTCCCATTTTTAAAGAGTCTTCTTTCTCAACAGCACAAAAATTTAGAGGGAAAAGAAGGTATTGGAAAGCATATTGAAAACAAAGCAGACTAGGTACCCATCCGTTCAATGACTTTCCTTTCCTGTTGGCATTTTTTGTTTTCCTAAGATGTTGCCAATTGAATAAATGTCTAAGGGCAGGAGAAAATGCCTAGATAGGTAGGTATATAAGACAGTCAAGGATGAGGAGGGAAAGAAGGTAATGACCAAAATACTGTGTTGCAAATTTAATAAATATGTTGGAAATTGTGGTCACTTGAAGTTGTGTGCAACTGCATGCTCTTCGCATACAGTTCTGGACTTAAAACTGTGTACAAACCATGCTTCTTTCTCTTAGCAGAAGGCAGAATTTAGATAGCTTTCATAGAAATTTTGTTCGAGTGGCGATGCCAACGTGAACATGTAGCATAGTGTGTTAGTTTGTGCTGAGTCCCTGTTGTCTGCTTTCATGGTACTTTGATCTAACTGATTTGGTCCTGAAGGAACCTTGAAGAGAAGGGATATGGCTTGGTTTGGTCAACATCACTATGAACATCTCAATTCCTATCTCTTGTAGTTATCTGAGGATGAACCTTATGAAGAATAATCTTTTTGTAGTGCTAACTGCATTGTGCTGGTGTGAGAAGTAATGTTTGGGGCAGCAGAGTGATATTTTAGATAATCTGGATAAAATTTGCAAATATCTTCAAAAATCAGGTGAACAGCTCATTGGGAAAACCCAGTGTGAACAATAATATGCTATAATATGTGTATGACAAGGAAAGCTAAGAGAGTCTTTGGGTTTGGGTGGTTTTTGTTTTTGTGAGATCTTTTTTGGTGAAAAATGGCTTTTGCATAGGCAGTCTTTATAAATTAAAATTAAAAATTTTGAAGCAAAAATAGTGGAAATCAGGGTTGTCAGAGTCCAGAACTTGATGACTTCTGCAGACATGCACTATCTTGTCATCAAACAAGAATATTTTTAGATTACCTTGTTTTAAATTTGTGTCCTAAATTGTTGCTGCCTTGTTTTCTGAGTGTGAACAGAAGCTTATTTGCTGCTTTAGTGAAGTGGAAAGTTTCTGGTTTAATTATTTGTAACTGCTGTATTTTGAACAGTACATGCTTGATTAGTAAATTTTTTTTCCCCTGAAATAAGTTTGAGTAAGTCTCACAGAAGGAACTTTTTTGCTAGTCTTTTTTATTCATTTTCCAGGTTCCTGAAGAAAACCATCCAGCATTTGTTCATGATTCAAGTATCCATGGGTTAAGAATCTAGACCTTTTAGCTTAGTCTTTTCCTTACTGACTATTTTTTCACATACCAGCTTTCCAGTATCTATCACATCATATCTAATATTCAGGATGAAGTATAGATATTTTTTCTGCTGCAAAAATTGCATGTTTCTTTCCTCATTTTCAAAGCCACTATGGTTTAAGGAAAGACATCCTGACTGAAAGTTTTCTTTAATTCTGAGCAAAGCCTGAGTGACTAGTGACAAATTTACTTCACTGTATTGTACTTTAAATAGTGGAATCGTAGAAAAGCATTCTGTATAATGGTATGCTTATTTTCTATTCCTTTGGGTTTTTCTTCGAAACATGGTTAAGCCTATAAGGGCAATTTATGAACTGTCCTTCCTGTAGAAGCACCATAGATCTTTTTCTAGCCATATGTCATTGCAAATACTAAAAGTTTAAGTCAAGTTTTGTCTTGTGTATTGCTTTTGATTTATGCTTTCTGAAACTTAGCCAATATGATTATTTTCACTGGGTTTGGGGAATTATAAGTGGCAAGAATTTAATAAAAAAATTTAACTAGTGATTCTTAAGAAGAGAATTCATCAGATATTTGTTCTCACACTGGAAATATTTTATACCAGAAACAAAATAAACAGATACAGTGGGGGTTTTACTGATACTTTTTTTTTTTAATTCAAGTAGGAAGTTATTATTCAAAACAATTAGAAGCACAACTGTTGAGGTGAAGGGTGCCACATTTGTTTTCCTACTTTGGAAGAAGAACTTTCCCACTACTGTAGTTCTTGTTTCCTTATTCAAGCACACAATAAAATTTTTAATGCATGATTGAGAAATAGTCATCTTTTTTACCCCAACCTGAAAAAGCATAAATCCATCTATGAAATACTGGACAGAGGAGGAATTAAAAAGTAACCTATTCTTATAAGCTTTAAAGGTTATCTTAAAACATACCTTTATGGTTAAGATTTAAAGATTGAGGACTTTGAAGGACCAAGAAAAAAGCAAGATCAGAAATACCATCTTTCCACTGATATATATCTATTCCTATGACAATTATGAGGGAACTGACCTTAAATAAGGTATTATTCATGGCTAAATGGTATCCATATGTTTGTTATACCTAATACCAAATACCTCTGATTTTCTGGTTTTAGGCGTTTTTTTCAAGAGATGTTATTTAGGTACTGGTCAGGGGACTGGTGGTTGAAAGTGAGCACATATTTATAGGTAGAATGTGAAATGGAGTGAAAGAAGCTGCATGTTCAATGTAGCCTATCCCAGCATATACTGTGTCTGTGGCAATGTCCACGCGAGAAACTTCCATTAAATAAAATTAATCTTTCTTGATTCCAGATTAAGAGAAATGGAGCTGATCTGGTAAGTTTGAGTGCTGATATCTCATAGCTTTATGTAGTTGCCAAGAATGGTAACTAGTAATGTGGAACTGGAGCTTAATTTCAAAAGGGGAGTTTTTGATTGATCTATACAAATTTTCCTGCCCACTGCACATCACAAATGTTTTAATCTTAACTTGTAAAAATGTTTCTAGAAGTGTTAGCTTTGAACTTTCTCACTGAGCCAACTGGCTTCATACAAACTTTATTCAACCTTAGTGCCAGAATTCCCATTTAAAACAATAAAAACTTTCCGTAAGTTGATATATCAATGTGTTTAGTTGATTACAATATAAAAACCTAATTTGAAGTTATTTGACTCACGATGTCATAGGAAGTTATCATATACAACCTTATGAGTCATATAAAGCACAGAGAGAAACAGAAAGATACTGCATAATTCGTGTCTTCTACCTGATAAAGTGTCACTGTATGATTTTTTTTTTCTTTGAAATTGCACAAAGAGTTCACCAATATTGTGGAATTTATGTTGGTTGCACTTAGTGTAGTAATTAAAATTTTAAATAAACTTTTTCCTGATGCCATGGTTTGTGCATAATGAAATGTCACTTGCCACATCCTGTTCTTCAGGAATGAAGCATGACTCTCAGTTAATATTACATGCCTGTTCAGCTCCACAGGACAAAATTTATCAGATGTTTAATAGATTTCTAATCCTATCATCCGTAGAGGTCTGTGGCCTACAACACTGCTACAAATATCTCTCAGTCTTTTCAGAATTAAACATCTGAGTAAAGTGTTTGTGGTTTTTTGACATATGATGCTAGTCTAGACATGCTTTTACCATTGTGTGCTGCTTTGTCAGCAATCAGACCCCACTGAATTTCATATAGTGTACAATACACCTCTTAGACTTCCTCTGGGCAGGCAGTTGCAGGACTTCATGTTGATTACAGCAATTGTTTCCTTTGTGCATATTAGTTTGCTGCCCAAGCAATTTCAGATCTATTTTTTGGAGTTTCCCTGCCTAGACTGCATGAAACCAGTTGTAGCTATATTCACAGGTAACACTGTGTTCACATGTTCTCTCTGCAGGTGAAGATCAGCTAGCTCACTCTATACAATTAAATGCAAATAACACAATAGATCTTGTTGCTATAGTATCAGTATTTCATAAAAATGAATGGAGAGTTAGGTGTCTGCGTCCTTCTGTGTAATGATCTCTGCCAGTATGTATCACTTACAAACTAGTTTTCATAGGTTAGACTGGCTGAATCCTACTTGCAGAAGTCTATCTAGCTGGCATATTTGTCTGTATCCAACATTTATTTCCTGAGGAAAAAACTAATTAATGGAAGTACGTACTTTTTGTGTGGTTCAGCATCCATGACAGTAAGAAAGGAGAGAACCCAACTTGTGTCACGGTAAGAGTGGTGTAATATATGTAAAACAAATCCATATGTAGCTTATGCAGAGCCAATTAGCTTTTGCAGTGTCTGCAATTCTTTCTCATGGTTATCTGTTTATATACCCAATCTTTGCAGTATTGTTAGACCAGTTTTTCCATAATGGGATAACAAATCAGGCAAGTGTTCTTGCAAACGTTTTCTTCTTCTCTTTCTCCATAAAAGGATATGTGTGCTTATGGCAGTCTCTTTCATAATGTGTAATACTCTTTTGTCATGTTTTTAGAGTGATAGATGCTCTATTCTGTTCTTATCATCCCATAATTTGGAGAGTCTGTAACAGAACAAACCTAAACAAAATACCGCTTGGACCAGGACTTCTCTTACTAATTGGTAAAACATGTTCTGGTAGATACGCAGAAAAATAGAAAACACTCACTATTTAATGCTGTATTCCCATATCAGGTTAGAAGGGATTGTTCAGTGCCACTTAGTCCAGCCTTCCAACTAAACCTAGTTGCTCAGGGCTCTGACAACTCTCCAAGGATGGAAGATCATGGTGTCCCCCATTAGCTAGCTGAAGACAGTAAAACTCTCTTATGGCTAAACAAATACGTTCATTGAGGAGTTTCAGTCTCATGATTATCTGTGGCCTTCCATTGTACTCTTTTCTGTAGATCAGTGCTGTCTCTCTTGTATTGGGGCAGCCAAAAACCCCAGGGCCACTAAGATGATGAAGGGAGTGGAGCATCTGTCGTATAAGGAAAGGCTGAGAGAGCTGGAACAGTTTAGCCTAGAGAAAAGAAGGCTCAAGGGGATCTCATCAATGTGTAGTAATACTTGAGGGGAGGGTACAGAGAGAACAGGGCCAGGTACTTTTCAGTGGTGCCTAGTGGCAGGACCAGAGGCAGTGGACATAAACTGAAACACAGGATGTTCTGTCTGAACATGAAGAACCACTTTTTCACTGTGAGTATTATGGAGCACTGGCACAGGTTGCCCAAGGAAGCTGTGGAGTCTTCATCCTTATAGATATTCAAAAGCCAGATACACTGTTCAATGGGCAGGACTTTACTTTTGCCTGTGTTCAATTTCAAGAGGATTCAATTGTCTCTTTTCTCCAGTCAGGTGAGGTCCCTCTGAAGATGCCCTCCAGCATATTGGGTGCCTCACCATGTGTTATCATCCATGGTGCTGCAGTGTGCACTCTGTCCCATTGTACTCCTTGTTAAAGATGTGAAAGTGTATTAAACGATGTTAAAGAGTGGATAAAGAGCCACCTTTAGTACTTGGGGCATGACCATAGTAAGTGGTTACCAGGTGGACTTAGTATTACTGATCTGAACACGTGTCTGAGAATCCAACTGATTTTCCATCCACTTTATCCACTTATTTAGCCTATGTCCCACTAATGTTGCTATAGTGATATTACAGGACACTGTTAAAGGCTTTGCTAAAATCAAAATAAATATGATATTTCTCTCATCCTTTGTCCACTGAGCCAGTCACGTTATTACCAAAGGTGTTTTCAGTCACCTTTTGGTCCTTTATATGCTCAGAAATTACATCCCAGACGACTTACTCCATAACCCTCCTCGGAACAGAGGCAAGGCTGAGTGGCAAGTGGTGGTCTGGTTCCTCATTGCTCTCCTTGCAGATGGCCTTTTTCCAGTCATTGAGACCTCCCATAATTGCCATAATCTTTTTAAGACAGTAAAGAGCAGCCTTGCAATGAAATCAGCCAACCAAGATGCAGCCTCTCTGGGCCTGTGGACTTGTATATACACAATCAGCTTTAGTGGTTCCTGATTTGATTGTTATTTGTTGGGTGTAATGCTTTACTCTCACAGTAGACTCTGCTACTAAGATGAAGGAGCTGAGATGCTTAAGAAAAGAACCTTGCCAATAAAAAGAGAGGCACAACGGCATTTAATACCTCAGATTTTTCCATTTCATTTATGATGTTCCACTACCCTGTTAAGCAATGGTGGCACCTCTTCTTTAGTCTTTTTTTTGCTGCTGGTACTGAAACCTTTGTCTTTTCATATCTCTAGCTACTTTTGGCTTCCACTGATCTTTGGCTCTCATATCTGCATCTCTGCCCTCTCAGACAATGCCTCTCTTTTTCCAACTAGTCTGCTGCATTGTCCATCTTTGGCAGTCCTCTGCCATACTTGCTTGTTTTCCTGAGTGTCAGGGAGGACCATTCTTATGCTTTGATAGGTTTGTCCTTGAAAATCAGCTAGCTCTTCTGGACCTTATTGTCCTTCATGGCAGTCAGTATCCGATAGGTCCTTCCAGGCAGGTCCGTGAACAAGGCAAGATCTGCTTTCTTGAAGGCCAGGATTGTAATTTTAAACATTTATCTTGCTCATATGACTCAGGATTTTAAACTCCACAGTGTTATGGTCATTGCAGCTAAAGTGTCCCTCAACTTTCACAACCCCAACTGGTTCTTGCTTGTTCACTGAAGCAAGTCCAACAGAGCACCTACTTAGCTTGTCAGTTGTCTGTATGAAAAAAATTGTCATCAACACACTTCGTCAGTATATGCTTCCAAATGAAATGGTTTTAAATAATTAAAAATTGTGTAGTAGACCCTGACATGGAGTGACTCAGTATACCTTTGACATTAATAGAGCTATGTGCTTGTTGTCATCATTATCATGGCTGGGCTTCGCGAACGAAGATTTGGGAAGGGCTCTACCCACATTTGTTGCAAGCGCGTTGGTGGCTAATAAGGCCAATACGAGATAGACACGTCCTATTGCAAAAGGCACAGCAGAAGGACTCCTTAGGTGGTAAATTCTGCAAGACACGATTCTTTCTGCATTGTCTTTTCTCCTCGAGAGTGATCAAAGGAAGCAGCAGCGTTATAGATGGTGTGTCTCCAGACCTCCCGATTGGAGGCCAGAGTAGACCAGTTATGTGCTTGTATGTTTTCACCAAAAGATCTGGCCTCAGGTCGTAGATGGTTTTTAAGAAACCATTTAAACACGTGACTCAGTTTTGATTAGAAATACTGACTGGATCATTGGTTTAAGTCATCTGGTACCCAAAGAGTGTCATATGAATCGATTCACATCCCTTTGAGAAATTATTTCAGGTTTTTTTGCTCCTTTTGCTGCTTCTGGAAGCACCTTTGAGAACATTCTGGTTCTAGTAGGCAAGTCTCCACTTTCTGACATAACTTCTTCCTGTTTAGTATTCATTTCTTCTTGGGTGTCTGAATTATCCTTTAATGGAAAAAACTCTACTTTTGGCATTTAGTGTTCTGATATTTATGGAGAGCCCAGTCCTATCTCTTCAGGCTGTTTTGCTGTGATAAACAGTCCAAGCTGGTTTAAACTGCCATAGAGAGATAGACTCTTGATTCCCCTGTAGATGCTAATCTGTCTCATCTCTACTTTAATTAGTCTTTATTGGATATGAGTGATAGAAATCTACACCCAGCTCCAGATAAAATCTCTTTAGTGCCTGAAGAGAGTTTCATATGCTTAAAATTATTCTTACTTTGAAATCACTTAAGGTCATTTCATTCAACCCCCTTCACTAACTTGTACATTTCTGTTGTACATCAACAGTGACACCTCTAGATTTAATTGAAAAATCTCTAAGATTTTTTTACTTCTTCTTAATACCACATTTTTGCTATATATGGGGGTATGTGATACCAAGAGTCATAGTTTTTAATGAAAATGGGCAGTAAAGCAGCGCTATATAATACTTCAGTCTTAAGCACTGAGCATTTCTATGTAAATTCACCTGCAGATATTTGTGTATTTAGTGGGACAAACATAAACATTCTGTCTTAACACTGCAGACAATGAGCCTTTGAAGCAGAGAAATACGTATTTTTAATCTTGTATTGGGAATTGCTCTGTGCAGCCACCTAATTTGTTTAAGAACCTTGATACAGTGTTTGTAGAGTTTTTCAAAACATTTGCCAATTCAAATGAGAGGACCTAGAAAAATGAAGCATTGTAGCCCTTGCATTCTTTTATTTTTATAAATATTTGCATTTTGATTACACTAGACTTAATACCACATGAGGAAATGTGATATTGGATCAAAGCTGTTGCTCATGCTGTAGCTGAGACTTGTTTAAAATGGCTGATTTATTTGTAGTATTCCCTTCTACTCCATACTGTTGAGTTACAAGTTACTTTAGCTGAATATGTTCCAGTTAGCTCTAAAGAAGAGTAAATTATATTGTCCAGCATTGTGGACAAAAGAAAATCTTGCTATGACTAGAACTGATGATGAAAGAGATGTAAGAACATCTAACATAAATAAGAAACTACTCTGATATTCTCAGGATCTGAGAACATGTAGGCTAGATCATAACAGTCCAAAGTGGAGCTAAAAGGGGCAGGAAAACTTATACCTGATCTGTGTTGGTAATTCCTCTAAAATTTACCAGGTTTGTCAGCTTTAGTTCTGCAAGGATTTATGCTCTGCATAATCTGTCATTAAAAATCTAGATGATGGAATAGAAAATGCTTATTTGGTTTACTGGCAATGCTGCACAGAGAAGGAGATGGAGATATTGGAGGGTAGGCTCAGAGTTCATAATTAATTTAATAATTAAATAATCTGAGGAAAAAAAGTTATAATCCCAAAAAGGATATGGTGAAGGAGAGAATGTAGGCAGAGAGGGCAATAAGGATGATGAGTTTGGGTAGTAGGTAGGATATATAAGCTGGTGTAATGTGCGTGTCTGTAATTTTCACCACTGTAAGTAAGAAATCTTATCTTAAAAACATGCTGGTAATGCAAGAATTACTTTTATTTTTGGGGTGGTTACCTAAGGAACAGAGCTCAGTAATTTTTGAGTGTTTAAATTGAGAGGCCTCATCACCTACTTTATAGTAACTTTTTATGTGGTATTTAAATATTTAGTATATAACTTCTGCTAACTGAACTTCCACTTTTAATTTAGAGGTCACTTTTTAAAATCAGACTTTCCAGATGTTTCAAATTACACAGCCATGAAATAAAGGACTCCAAAGTTGTGGGGGTTGTGCGTTGATCTGTGATAGAGACAAAGATAGAATCCACTACTCTGTGGAAGCATTTAAGTATTTGGACTAAAGAAATGCTTTTTCTACTTAACCCTTCCAGTTCTTGTCTCCTGTACAGTTTCACTCGTGTATCAGGCTGATAGCAACCTCTTCAAGTCTTTGAATTTCCATACCACTAAGTCAAGATCCATGCTTATTCATAAAGAACTATGCAATACTTAATGTCAGAATGTAGGTTAATAGATATGTACATAAATGCTGAAAAGGTTTGATAACAACCTAAATTCTGAAATTTCTTAATAGCTAGATGTTTATCTTTTAGAATCATAGAATGTTTTAATGTGATTTTTATGTATTTTTAACTGAAGTTTATAACATTTGAAGTTCTTAATAGTTCCTGTGGTACAATAATTTTCTTTGTACATTATAAAGGAAAAAATCTAAATATTAACTATTTTTCTTTTCCATATCAGATTGTGAAGAACAATCCTCTCCTTTGTCCGGATATCACCATGATAACCGATGACCCGGTTTGAAAGTTGCAATCTTCTGGGAAGTCTGAAGTTACTTGGACAGTGGATCCTGAGTTCTATTCTAGACTCTTTTCTTTGATTAAGAACTCTTACATATTACTCATGTGCCACACTGGATTTAGAATATTAATTTCTACAGTCATATACAATATAATTTTTATTTCTGTAGCCTTATATAATATGAATAGAATAACATGTCGTAGAGTCTTGAGAGGACTTGTGCCTAGTCTTGTTCAATTTGTCATTGTAAAAAACCCTATTTCAGATTAGTGCTGGATATTTAGGTATATACATCAGCATCGTTCTAGCAGTGTTCTTTTAGCTCACTCTTATTTTTTTTTCACCTCCCTGCCTCTGTTTTATGTGATGGGTAGTGTTTTTGCACAAAATTAGGAAAATAAGCCTGTACCAAAATTGACATCCTCAAAGTAATAAAACTTAATAGAAGCCACATTTGTGATGGACTTCTTGTTAACAAGAATCTATAGGATCACTACCAACATATCATGTTACAGATATCTCACTCTTAATCAATGTAGGTTCAGAAACTTGGTTTCAGAGGTAGAGGAAGTGAATAGGGGCAGAAGGAAGAAATACAACTTAAGGGTAGAATCTTGTCGATTTATATTTTTGTGGTATTTTCAGGTTATTTATTGAGTTTTGTTACTGTAAATGGCTTATTTGATTGTCCTTGTTATTTCATAAATAATTTTACATTTCAGTGACTAGTTATAGCTGACCTAATCTTGATTGTACAGGCCATGTGAGAAAAGAGAGTAAACGCTATTGCCGCCAGGGAACTTGCTTAACAAAAACCAGTGCTGTCCAGTCTAAAAGTATGGACTGGTCTTTAAAAAAATCCTGATTTAGCTGGAATCTCAAATGAAACAATATACTTGTGCCTGTGGTATAACATACATGTACTTAGAGAAAAGTGCAGCAAACACAGAATATTTGACTTTTAATTATTTCTTTACCGCAGTGACTTCTCTGTTAAGATGAATATACAACTGTATTTTTGGCCAGATCTTCAGTTGGCATTATTTGTTATACCATTACTGGCTTTTCTTGACACCAGTTAAAGTGATGGTCCTTTAGCAGGCTGTGTTTTCACTTGATCCCTCCTGTAAACATTTTTAAATCTTCTATAACCTAGAGAGATTGAGTTATGTATGAGGCCAAATTACCATAAAAATGAAATGTATTCAACAAAATAAGCACTTTTTCCCCGGTGGTAGAATCTCCATGTTCAAAGGTTGAAATGTAATAAGAAAAGTGCAGAAAGGATAGTTGCAACTTTTCAGCTATAGAATCAATTTTGTTCATGCTGTAGAATAAAAGTATTTCTGAAGCAAGTCATTCATTAAGAATTACTGGGGACTTCAGCCTGTGTAATAACCATGATATAAGGGGCTTAACATTCAGCATGAATTATAGTGAAAGCATATATTGCATATATATACACACAGTATATCATGATAAAATTGTTTAAAAACATTATTAAAGTTTATAATAATATATTCAAACTTTGTGAGGTAAAAAAACTTTTCTGTTTACTTGTATAACTTCAAAATCATAAGGAGAGAGAACTTCCTTCTCTCTTCTTCAGTGTTATCTATGTCAAGAATAGGTTTGTGTGTTGGTGTTCTCCTTTCCACCTTTCCTACTTGAGACAACTTTTTTTGAAAAATCTATGTTTAGATTAGATATTAGGAAAAAATTCTTTACTGTGAGGGTGGTGAGGCACTGGAACAAGTTGCCCAGAAAGGTTGTGAACTCCCCATCCCTAGAAATCTCCATGGCCAGGCTGTATTGGGCTCTAAATAACCTGATCTAGTGAAAAGTGTTGCTGCCCACAGTAGAGGAGTTGGATCTAGATGATCCTTAAGGTTCCTTCTAACCCTAACAATTCTATAATTCTATAAAATAAGTAAAACTTTCCTCCATGGAATGCTGCTTGTTATTTTAATACTTGAAATATCATGTGAAGTATAATTCATGTATTGAAGAAGTGTTATACCTTTGGGAGATGATTCTTCTCTTTCTCTGCTAATAACAAACAATGCAATTTTATATTATGACATACTGTGACTACAGTAGGTTTAGAAATTGAAAGTTAAGATTAGCAAACAAATATAATTTCTCAAAAGAATAATTGTTTTTATAGCTCAGGGAATAAATATCTGAAGCAGAAGGAATGTTAAGAACTCCCATCATTTGCCATGACGATTAGGCTGTAACCTTTCATGTTTTATGAGAGAAGCTTTCAAATTTCTCCATCTCAATGAAATATTTCAGAGTTGTCAAGTCCACCAGTAGAATAAACATGAAGTGGGATGCTTGGACTACAGTACAGCGGTCCTTCAGCTTTAGGCATCTCAAGTAGAAAAAGTCAGTGGCAGTGGGGTCAGTTTGTCTTCTCTGACTTAGTAAAAGTGAGAGTCTCTGGCCTTGCCCCTATTTTAAAGGCATGCTTCTGGCATCAGAAAAATGCCCTGGTAGGCTAGAGAATAAAATATATGTTATCCCACTGTTATGTTTGTATTTAAAATACCTGTATTTTAAAAAGTGGAATAAAAATAGGCAGGCTTTAGTTAATTGACAAACATGGCAATAATGACCAAGTTTCTGGGAAAAAAAAAGGCAAGAATTAGGATTGTAATTGTGTGCAAACAACTTTAGGTCATGATTTTGATTGAAATATGTTATAAAAAACTTTCCTTGGATGAGGAAATATGGGAAATCTGTGACTGAAAGCTTCTGCTCTTGGGTAATCTGACTTAAGGGCTCCTCACACATGACAGTGATGCCATTATATAGGAAGAGAACAGTTTCTGAGGCCAATCCAAGGCAAAGTGTACAGTGTTGTGAAGTAAGGTTGGTGCTCTACTCTCAACTGTCTGTCATAGGGAGACAGAATTTATTTTGTCAAAATACTGAGGTAACAATAACAAACTAAAAACATTTACAGAAGAAGATGTAGAATAGTCTATCCTACCATATCCATGAAGATTTCCTTTTGTTTACTAACCTTTAGCTTTTATTTTTTTTCTTCTTTTTTTTTCTTTTTCTTATTTTTCTTTTTTTTTAAAACATGATTTTGAGTTATCCATTAAAAAGTCACATATTCTTATTTTTTACACCCTTCTTAATTATTTCCTTTAATTTAGATAAAATATATATTTTGTGGAAATTAAACTTGCTTCCATGGTAAAGGAAGATTAATAAGCTCTTTTTGTATCACCACTTACAGTTCCCTATGAAACTGCCCTTGTGCAGCCTCATCAGCTATTTCTGTTGGCACACAACAGAGCTGGAGTTTTGCCTAGAGTAGCACAATCTTTTTATTTGCTAGAGAAACAGCTAGTCACCACCTCAGCTATATGATACTCTGCCTACTGCTATGCAGGGACATAGTTGCTCACTGTTTGTGCTAGTGCCCACATCTCTAAAGCTCTGTGATGTCCCCACTTCATGATTTTTTTCCTAACATTTCTCTGTATTCCTGTTTTTTATATGTTTCTGTTGGTTTCTTTCAGGCTCTTACTCTCAGTCAGTGCCTGACTTGACTACTTGCTTACAGTTGTCATGCCAACTACCAGTCCTGGAAACTCAAGTAGAGAGAGGATTTATCCTTTTTTCTCCCCTTTTTTTGTGAGAAGTACTCACTTCACAGTTACCAAGCTGCATGAACTGAATGCGTAAGTATGGCAAACAGCTCTGTGACATTGGGCTGACACTTAAAATTCTAAATATCTGTTTCTGCTTCATAAAGACTGAATATCCCATCCTTAATCCTTGCTGCTTGTCTGCATGCTGAAAATCAGGAAAATTTAAAAGATCGGTGACGTGGGGAGGGGATTTTATAGACAAGTCATTGCACTTTTCTTATTTGAACTGAACTGCAACCATATTTCAAATACCCTACATAGAAGTAATATTTAAAAAATCCATGAGTCTGTTCAGTCTTTCTGAAAGTTAGATATTAGTCAATTTGATTCACTTTTCATGCCAAGTCATTCAATATTTGTGTATATCACATTTCCAAATAACCAAGTGAAAAATACAAGAGAGGTACAGGAAATTAAAAATAGTAACTCTTAACTCCTTATACCGAAGTCATATGTAACAGTTCTGTGAAAAAAACTGCTTTCCAAAATAAACAGTAGTTTTAATAGGTTTGGTGTAATTGACAACTACATTCACAGATGAATTGCATTGGAAAACAATATGTTAAAAGGGAATTGCTTTAGAAAGGAAGAAACATGGAAATTTCATCTCAGATAATATTGCTCTGCGGAGATTCCTATAGGTAAGTTTGTTCTAGGTTTCACAGGAACCATCTGTATGACTTGTGTACTATTGCATCTAACACATATCTTGCTTTCGTTAAGTTAAAAAATGTGTACTTTATAGTTGAAGATCTTTCATATATAAATACTTGCTGTACTTCATTACAGTTTTTATTTGAAATTGAGCTTTCCAGGCTGCAAACTTTTATTGAGAACATGCATTTATTTTTCATGAAGGACTTTAGAGAATCAAATAAACTGGCTCAGCCTTTTCTCAATTGTTTAATAGTAAAGTACGTTTGCTTTAACTGAGCCCATTCTAAAGTGGAAGGCTTTTATACCTCATTGAAAAAGGCAAGAAACCTCAGATATCTAAAGAAGCTTTAATTTAGTATGCAGCTGTTGTGGATCAGGGTTCCAGAGCTATATTAAGCATTATCCAACACTTGGGCAACCTTATAATAATCTCAGATAATTTAACTCCAAATACTGGAGACTCAGCAGTTTTTCTAAAGCATTGACTTTTTTTCCAGCTGCAGACCTCTAGAACAAGAGTCTATGACTTGCATTGGGCCTTTATAAGGACAGAGGAGTAGAGATACTTTCATTGGTCGAGAACTTCAGGTCTTAGTGATTGTAGATAACTGCAATAGGTGTTAAATCTAAAAGGATATAGAGACCATTTGTACCTCTACAGAAGTCTGTAAAGAAAGGCCAAGAGTTACAAACTGGCATAAGAAGAAATATTAAACATTGAAAATGACTTGTGGTCGTGTGGTAACACAATCTCTGATCAATAGTTTCTGCATGATCTTTAGAAGTGTGTACATACGTGCTACAGGAAAAAAAATCCCTGACAGGACTTATTTTTCTGACCCCAATTCAGATGTCTTCTTTAAGTGGGTATGTGAGCAAGGTGAAACAGGCTGTCCTTGAGAGGTTTAAATGCTTTCAGGAGCACCAACACAGCCCAACTTGTTTATTTCTTCTTAAGCCTTCCGTCCTAATACTTGCTCTTGATGGGACAGGATTTAAACGACATAAAAACAGACGACCAGGCAGAAAAATGACCAAGAAATATTGTTTATATTCTATGTCTGCCAAGAGGAAATAAACTCTTGGTCTTCTATGCTAGGAATGCAGCTTGAAAAGCAATGTTACTTTCACATCATCTCCCTGATATGTCCTTTCATGCTGAATTTTATGCATCTTTTTCTAACTAAATTTATTGTGAGAAGATCCTGGGATGGGAGGAGACAGAGCCAATCAGAAGAGCTAATCAGCTGGAATGCTGAGAACCATTACTTTGGAGGCCTTTCATCCACACGGCACCATCAAATGCACTTTGCTGAGAATAGGACAACTTGTTTGTTTTGGCCCTGGCTCATGTGAGCAGAGATAGTGAAAAGCCAGGGAATCCAATTGGATAAAGAACATCTGCAAATGGTGTTCTCTTAAGGTATATTCTATCCAAAGAAGCCTCGATGCTTGGTCCCAACTCTGGTCTTAGCCACACGTTGCTTTGTCAGGTTCATTCAGAATCAGCTTTGGTTTCCTGTAAATAAAGGAAGTGCAGAGTCTTTTTCATGCTATTCCACAATAACAGTGTAAACGGTTAAGCAAAACAAAAAAAAAAAAAAGAAAAAATCCATTATTGAACTACTTGAAAAAACTGCAGATTTAAAAGTTTAGTCCAGTGTTTTGTTGTTTGAATCTTGCCTATATTTCTATATGTTTTCTTTTACTTTAGTAACCAAAGAAGATGGACTAATTTGGCGATCTATCAATAGAATATGAGAAATAAATTGCCTTCTGTTCCATGTCATATAGAGGCTAAAAAATTAAATATAAAATTTTGAAGAATATGCTAGGTGAGTTTAGAGAGGAAAGGGGGTCATATTGCTGCAGGACGAGCTATTTGTTAGCAGTTCTGTGAACTAAGTTACAGTTCTAGAACGAAGTAATTGGTCTTTCAGTCTATTAATCTTTTTCTCAAGCAGAGACATCTCTTCAGTTATTTACTGCCGTGATCCTAATGTATTAATAGTCATGAATAACCGGTTATTACAGTTGTATGATTTCTTCATTCAGCATGAGTGTTCATTCTGTTCAGTCTAGTAAGGTAGGATGAGCATAATCTTGAATTTTTTTCCAAACAGAAAATATATATTATTTTGAGAACATAGAGTTGGAGAAAATTTGCATTTGGGACAAATTCACATTTAGTTTAATTGCTGGAAACCACAGGCTGAATTTCATGTCCTGCACAGATGCTTTGCATGGACTCACTGGAGTTGATAGCTGATATCATGTCCCACAAAATACTGTTGCAATATTTGTCATGAATCTTTTGTCTCAAGGATTCAACCCTTGATGTAGATTATCTTCTCCGCAGCCATTTTTTAGTGCAGAGAAGAAAAGATTCATCATGGAATGACCTATGGCATTTTATATTTACAGTATAGTCTTCAACACGGTAAGCAATAAGTTAATAGCCAGTATTTCACAGTCTAACAACTGCAAACATCTGTATCTACAGTGTCCCCTTATATGAATTTGGATTGTTTGGTAAATTAAGATAATAACCTTTATATATTTTGCTACAAACTAATCTACTCTTAAAGCTACTTAACAATTATACAGTTGTTGCAAATTTAATTTTACAAATCAAAGAGTTTTAGTATGAATTATTACTTGCATAAGAAACCATAATAAAACAACCAATTAAGCTTTCTTAATTGACTTTCTGAACTGACTCTTGTTGGGTTAATGTATACATTTTTTCTCTTTTTTTTGTTGCTTATATTTTCTATATAATGGATTTGTGTGACTTGGCTGACAGGTTTTGGGTTCTTTTCTTTGGTTCTGAAATTCTTTGATCTTCTATTTAACGGATTCTGTTAAACTAATAAGAAAAGAACACACATGCCCGGTCTTGGCACTTAACTGGTGTTAGTGAGACCATGGTGCCATGTTTCTAAATTATGAAGAACATATAAGAAGACAGTGAAATTTCAAGTATCTTTTCATTTTTATGTGTAATATATCCTCTCCCCACTGTTTTTTTTAATATTAATATTATATTTAAATAATAAAAGATCTTTTTTCTTCGTGATTATAGTGTATCAGACTAACTTGTCAGCAGCTCGGACACTGGGAGTAAGAAAGCTTAAAATTGAAGAGATTTAGCTTTTTATACATATATCACTATTCTAATCTATGAAAATTTCATTTTGCAACAAAAAAATTCTCAATTAGCCTGTCAAAATTGTCAAATATCCCAAAGAGTAGTTGAATGGGAACCAACTGCATTGGTTCTCTGTCAACTGGGAGCTCCAATCAACCTAAGAAACATTTTAGTTGAATATACCAGCTGCTTTCCACTTGAGAAATATAAAGAATCTGGAATGCAGTGCAGAATGGACCTCATTCCACGCTGACAGACCAAATAATATACCTTGTGGAAAGAGCAAATAATATACCTTCTGGAGAGATATGCTGTCTCTCCCCTCATTACATGAATTATTTCAGCCTGTGAGGATCTTGGGGATTTTGTGAATTCACTCAGGAGCATTGCCAATCTCTGTAACTCAAGATACACAAACTTGAGTGCAGATAAATAGCCTGAAAATTTGACGCTATGTGGACAGTGTTGCTGCTCAGATCTAGGTGTTACCAACATGTCTTTTATGTCATCACCAGCTGTGCTTAGTCCAGGGTTGGACAGGTTTTGCTGATCTAGGTGTAGCTTTAATTTCAGGATTAGTGTTAATGGTAGGGTTCAGGCTGGCATGAGCAGGAAAGACAGATTCTTGGTCTAATTAGGTCAGTGAGGTTGGATTTGTGTTTTTGATGGCAGGATGCAAACACTCTCCCTAAGTGCAACAGAAAGCCCTTTCCTTACACTTAGCCCTGTAACAAACCCAAGAGCTCTGGTCATCCTAGCTGTGACCTCATGCTTTCTAGCCCATTTCATCTAAGGGTAGCTCATGGCAGGGAGACCCTGCCATGTGAAGATGTAAGTAGAAAGAAATGTTCCTGGTTAGAAATGGTCCTCAGCAGCTTTTTGAAGACTCAGCAAGAAATTAAATTAATTGGGCAACCTTGTTCCTTTCATTAACCGTAAGGTCTTCTTGAGTACTGCATCCAGCTCTGGGGCCTCCAACATAGGAAGAATGTGGACTTGTTAGAGTGGGTCCACAGGAGGGTCACAAAGATAATCAGAGGGATGGAACACCTCTCCTGTGAAGAGACACTGTGAAAATGGGGGTTGTTAAGTCTGGAGGAGAGAAGACTCCAGGGAGACCTTACAGCAGCTTTACAGGACCTCAAAGGGGGCCTACAAGAAAGCTGGAGAGGGACTTTTGACAAGGGCATGTAGTGACAGGACACTGTCACTGATGGCTGTAAACTGAAGAGAGTAGGTTTAGATTAGATATTAGGAAGAAATTCTAATGAAGAAGACTTTCTACGAGGGTGGTGAGCCAGTGCAAGAGATTGCCCAGAGAAGCTGTGGATGCTCCATCCCTGGAAGCATTCAAGGCTAGGTGGATAGGGCTTTGAGCAACCTGGTCTAGTGGGAGGTATCACTATCCACGTCAAGGGAGTTGGAACTAGATGACCTTTAAGGTCCCTTCCAACCCCAAGCATTCTAGGCTTCTATTCTTAAAACTGCTGTATGCAGAGAACAGTGGATTAGTGTCACTGTTAATTACTGCTCCAAGCAGAGCTCAAAAACTTCTCCAGGATCTGCAGCAACTTGGGTTTGCAAGCCAATATTCCCTGCCCACCTAGGACTACAGAAATAGAATCTGAAAACAATTGTCCACTCACCCTGGATTATGTTTCCTGTCTCCAGTTGCAGGGATTGCAGCTCACTAGCTTTATCAGTCCAAATTCTAGTCCTACACCCTCTCTGAAATTTATTTTTCAGCCTAAAATCTCTTACGAATGCTGCAATTAAGGGCAGTCAGCTGGCTGTAGCAACTCTAAACACATCTTGATGGACCCATCTTTAGTAGTGCAAATTCTCCCATCCATCCAATCCTCTCTTACAAGCTCTTCTCTCAGGAGAATAGTTAAATCTTTTACTGCATTTGGAGGGTGTAAGTAAGTAATTCAGTGCTTCTTCACCTTACACAAAAACACTCCTTCAGCGTTAATCAGGGGCAGAATCTTTCTGATTCAATAGGTAATTCTTCCTGCTGAGATGCTTTTTAATGCATAGTGGTGAATATGTCTTTTACAGCCTACTGAAGTTCAGACCAAATTTTTCTTACCTCCAAAGCACCATATAATACAAAAAAGGATATGAGTTGAAGTTTATTAATTTCTTTTATTAGCTAGTAGAGGATTTTGAAGTGGCAATTAGGAGAATGGTTTCAAATGCTTTTGAACAATATAAAGATTAACATTCTTTTTTTTTATGAGTGATTTATGCTATGCACCCATTTTGCTTTTGAGAATAGGATATTAGTGGCTTTTGAAAATTTCTCATATTGTTAAGATACATTTTAAAAAACCCTGCACTTCATCAACCAGACATTTGCAAGTTAATTACTCCTATACCATTTGCTCTGTTAAAAAAATTCGAATGTATTAATCATGTCAAAAAGTGAGTATAGTTAACTCAATACATATTAGATTGAATACAGCTTCAGCACAGCTAGATACAGTATCAAATGATGTCTGAATTATTCTTCCAACTGTATATAAACATGAGCAAGGAGGTCTGTTAGCTAATCTTAATTGTTTAAAGAAAAGTGAAGCTTGCTGAAGTAAAATTAGATGAAATCTGATTTGCATTACAGAATGACAGATTTTTTTAACATCTCTACTATGTTTTTGTCCAAGAACATACATGTGAAACCCTGTATGATTTATGTTTTGTTGTATTTTGGAACAAAAGATTCTAATCCAAAGTATTACTTTCAACTCATTCAGTTCACCTTTAAAAACCAAATTACTTCCATCCAACTCATTTTATCTGTTTAATTACATTAAGAAAATTTCTGTGTCTGATTTTCTAAGGTATGAGTTCCTCTTTTCTGAAGACGTTTAAAATATATAACTGTTCCCATGGGAAGATTAGTAGATTTAAAAAAAAAAAAATCTCAGTTCCATGATTTCTGACATTTACACAAAACAAAAAGAAAATGCAGGAAGAGCAGGAAAATGCATTACTCTGTCCCTTCATGTTGACGCTGAGTATGAAAACTTGGACTTCAAAGGGTGAGAGAAAGTTCAGGCTTAATGCTAAATCAGTTTTGGGCCTCGCTCCCAGGATTTGCCAGCTATGCCAATTTCTCTAGGACATAAACTGTAAGATAATGTTAACGGAAAGCAAACCACAGCTACCACACTCGTTTTCCTTTGGCTGGGGATCAGTTTAAATCCCCAGAGCAGCCAGTGCTGTATCCTTCCAGACAGCACTCTTTCCCCTAATCCAATCACCGCCATGACCAGAAGCTGCTAACTGTGCTGTGGATTTCCAGATTTCTGCCCTAATTGCCAATCTGCAGGAACTTGAGGCACAAGACAATAGCTGGCGCAGTCAGGTGGGTAAACATCTGCAGCTCCCCTGCTCCAGGCTCTGCTTCAAAGGACCACTGGGAGAGGGTCTCCCAGCATAGTCCACATGCTTTGACTGCAGTTGACGTGCTCCTGAGAAACAAGGGTAGCACTGGTGTCCCTGCTTACATTACTTGTGACCCAAACTTTCTCTTTCACCTCTGTGTTGTGTGTAGGAAGGGCACTGGCTTTAGGATGTAACTACCCTGTGTGATTGTATTAGAAATAGTGTGGCCAGCACGATCAGGGCAGTGGTCATCCCCCTGTGCTTGGCACTGGTGAGGCTGTACATCGAATCCTGTGTTCAGTTTTGGGCCCCTCACTACAAGAAAGACATTGAGGTACTTGAACAAGCAATTCCCAAAGGTTGGAAGTCAAGCAGAAGAGGCAGAAGACCAGCTTGGCTTAGCAGGGACCTTCTCTTGGAAATAAGGCAAAAAAGGAAGGTGTATGCCCAGTGGCAGCAAGGTCAAGTGACATGGAAAGAATTCATAGATGCCGCTTGCCACTGTAGGGAGAAAGTTCATGTGGCCAAAGCTCTGCTGGAGTTGAAGCTGCCAGAAATGTAGGGGACAATAAAAAGAATTTTTTCAAATATATTAATGGCAATAGGTGTATAGAAATATCAGCAGCCTGTTACAGGATGAGGATGGTCACCTCACAAACAGGGACAGAGATGAGGCAGAGGTGTTTAGTGCTTTCTTTGCCTCTGTCTTCAGTGCAGATGCTGGATCAAGGGGGTCTCAGTGTCCTGAGCTGGAGGACCATGGCTGCGAGAATGATCGACTCCCAGCCAATCCTGAAATTGTGCAGGATTGGTTGCTTCACCTGGATCCCTACAAATCTATAGGGCCTGATGGAATTCGTCCCAGAATCCTCAAAGAGCTAACTGATGTCATTGCAAAACCTTTCTCGATGATTTTTGAGTGGTTTTGGTAATCTGGAGAGATCCCAGCCGACTGGAAGCTGATGAATGTTGTCCCAGTTTTCAAGAAGGGCAAGAAGGAGGACCCTGGAAACTCTAGACCTGTCAGTCTCACTTCAGTGTCTGGTAAAGTTATGGTGAAAATTATTCTGAAAGGTATTGAAAAACACCTGAAAGACAACACAGACATCAGTCACAGGCAGCACAGCTTCACGAGAGGAAAGTCCTGCTTATGAAACCTGATTTCCTTTTATGACAAGGTAGCCCACCTAGTGGATCAAGGCAAGCCAGTTGATGTAATTTTTTTTTTTTCAGTAAAGCTTTCAATAATGTCTCTCACAGTATCCTTCTGGACAAACTGTCCAGCACACCATAGCCAGCACACAGCTGGATAAACACATCATGTGGTGGGTGAGCAATTGGCTTACAAGTAGAGCACAGAGGGTAATATTGAATGGGGTAATATCAGACTGGCGACCTGTCTCTAATGGGGTTCCACAGGGCTCCATCTTAGGCCCTGTGCTCTTCAACTTCTTCATAAATAAAGGGTGAAGAGTCTGGACCACAAGTCCTATGAGGAGAGGCTGAGGAAACAGGGGTTGTTTAAACTGGAGAAAACAAGGCTTAATGGGGACTTATTGCTCTCTACAACTACCTAAAAGGAGGTTGTAGCAAGGTGAGGTCAGCCTCTTCTCCCAAGTAACAAGCAACAGGACAAGAGGAAATGGCCTCACGTTGTGCCAGAGGAGGTTTAGATTGGATATTAGGAAAATTTCTTCATGGAAAAGGTGGTCAAGCACTGGAACAGGCTGCCCAGGGAAGTGGTGAAGTCATCACTTAAATACCTGGAGGTATTTAAAAGATGTGTAGATGTGACACTTAGGGACACAGTTTAATGGTGGACTTGGCAGTGCTAGGCTATCAGTTTGACTCCATGATCTTAGAGGTCTTTTCCAACCTAAATGAATCTATGATTGGATTAGCCAGGAATTATAACAGCAAAAAACATTAAGTTGGTTGAATGACATCATTGTGGTGTGTCTCAGTGGATGTACTCCTGTTATGTACAGTCCCAATTAAAGTAATCATGAGTAAAAGAGTCTGGTCTCTGTTTTAAGTTGTATTAAAGCTTGCAGGAGAGATTGGATGATCCCTTGCATGTGGCAAACCTTATGTGTCAGGCAGAGGTAACTGCAGATAGAAATTGTTGCTTTCATCACATGTCAGATATACCACATGGACGGACAGACAACACATTTTTTTATTGTTGGCCTCTCTGTGAAGGAACCTACAGCAGCTGACTGACCTGGTGCCATGGTGGATCCCACAGGTCACTGACATGCTGTGCAGGGTAATGTTTCTTTCTGGATTATATTTAGCTTCTGTTCACTTTAAGCCGCATTTTGCTCTTTCGTAAATAACACACTTTAAAAGAAAACTGAGGCGTTTTTTTTTCTATAACATACCCTTTCCAGTAGCTAAAATAAGTGCCTCCAGTTATCTTTTTCATATCCATTTCTCTACACTGTCCTTTCCCCCAGTACTTCTGACAACTATTATCTCCTAGATGAACCTTTCCAATAGCTGTGATCAACACTGCTCTAGTGAAAAGTGGTCAGGTCTCTACGACATACCTCCTGCAGAGAAACCAAGGTCATGATGGACATAAATACTATTGTTATTTACTGTGCTCAGCTATAGACTGAAGCCAAACAAATGTCCGTGGTGGCTTGCTGTCAAGAAGGCTTTGGAAAGTCTTTGAGGCACTGCTGCAGCACTGCACATGAAAAGAGCAGAGATTTCTCTGCACTGGACTTTTCTAACATAGAGCAGCATTGTCCCACATTTTAGATGAACAACAAACAATGTCTGACAAGTGATGAATTCTGAAGTTTAAACTAATTTGTTAAATGGGTGAACCTATTGTTTAAAATAAGTACTAAAACAATCAGTGGAAGTAGCCAGTCTCCCTAAAGGATATTATTAGAGAATGAATGAATTATTAAAGGGAATATGTTTGTTCTGGGTCCCACCAAAACCGAGATCTCACTGACATCCTTCCTTTTATCCAAAAAAAGTCATTGCTAAGGATAAGTCAAAGATTTAGCATGAAGATTGCAGATCTTTTAAGTAAAAAAAAAAATAAAAAATTAAACCTCCGTGTGTAATTAGCAACATCTGCAAAGAGAAAACTTATTTCCTTGATGAAGAAATAAAGATTTTACTTTTTTTTTTTTTTTAAATGCTGCTATTTCTTTTTCTTTCTTTTCTCCTTTCTTTGTTAGCCAGCTTTATGCAAGCGGTTCCTTGTGGTTTGTCTCGGATATCAGTAAGCATGTACAATTAAGCCAGTGAGAGGAGTGCTGCAAAACAGATGTGGACAGATCCCAGCCTAACTGGGCAGATGAACTGCTGGAAGCACAGAGAGGAGAAGGCCAAGTGTGTTCTTGTTTTCTGATCTCTAGCATGGGAATGGAGTTGGCTGATAGTGGGTGTTTTGAACAGCCCTGTGGCTTTGTGGTAATACAGTGCAGTATCATTTGGGAGAGCAGCTGGATTCCTGATGTGGAATTATTGTTCCCTGGCTGGGATGTGCTGTGGAAGCAGTGAGCTCTGCTCCAAAACTCAAAGGGCAACCGGCCTTACATGGGGAAAACTGGAGAGTAAACTGATAAGAGACAGCTTCACTCCTAACACACATGGTTGGCAACTGCAAGGAAGGAGACTCAATGTTTAGCAAAATGTGACGAAGAGCTGTGGGGTGGATGGAGATCCAGGAGTCTCAGATTGATTTTGGAATAGCTCTGAATGAGTAGAACGGGTGTCTTGGCTTACAGTCTCATGTGCAGTTCCCAGTAGCTATAGAAAACCAGACTGGAGTATCAAATTAATAAATATTGGCATCACATAATTCATGTGTTAAGGGGTTTGCAACCAGATTTTGTGCAGTTCTTAAACATTATTTACATACTGAAACTAGGAAAACTTTTTATTTTTAGATAAAGCTATGTGAAACATTCCAAAGACATTCAAATATTCTTCAATTCAAAATTTATTTTAAATATGACCACAGCAACTGCTTTTCTCTAAAGAATATGCCCTCAACTTTCTACAAAGTGCCCTCTACTTTTAGAGTAAAAAAGACAATGAGAATTTAATATGAACCAATTTAAATACGCAACAGGAAAAGTCAAAAGAGCATTCTGACCAGTCAAACATCATTGTAAAATCTAAATCAATGGTACTGTTTAAAATAGAAGGCCAATTTTTAATGAACCAAACAATTGTGTTTCCTTTGTTGGCACCCCCTCACCAGCACTGGAAAAGGATCATGTCCCTTGCTCCTTTACATTTTGCAAGAGTTAATGCAATGGAAGAGGATCCTGCTTTCCCTAAGGAAGAGCATACAAGACAGATTCACTCCTCTCTCCACAGCACACCCCAGAGGAGTCACCACTGATTTGTAATCAATGCGTGCAAAGGCAATATCTACTTTGTGTCAGCTGTGAACACCAGGCAATAAAGACCCTTTTTATTTACTGCTACATACTTCTATAAAAAAGAATTTTGTGCTATTAAAAGCCCCTTTTCTTATTCCACCAGCACAAATGAGTGTCTTCTCAGCTATTTTCCATACACCATGGGCTTGTGCCTGCCTGGTTTCACCCTCACGAGCCAAAATGAATGTAGCAGTTCTTCATTCTGCTCATACTAATGGCAGTGCATTCCATGTTTGGAACAGGCTGCATAAGCTGTTCATTGTGGCTGCCCTTGAGCTGGACATAGTGGTGGTGTCAGCTGCATCACTCACAGTCTTGTTCCAAGGCAGAGAAGTCCCTGGTGATTCAGTAACTAGCTGGGGGAATTTGGAACTTCAAAATAAAACTGAGGTCATCAAGAATTTGTTTGAAATTAGTTAAAACCACTGTCTTTATATAAATACAATAAAACCTTGGGGGAGAATAATTGCTTGCTTACTCTATTGAGAAGCCCTCATCAATGAACTACACTGGTGTTGATCCTGCTTTATCACAGCACTGGATAATATATTAATAAAATATTATTCTACAGTAATGCCTATGAAGTGCCTAGTGAAGACAGCAGTTTTCTTGTATTAAAGATCTACAGGCATAGGTGTTTATTTGGAGTGCAAGGTAGGTCTTGGAACTTAATTTGCAGTCTGATCTAAATGACTTATCACTCCCATTTGGTATGATAGTATGAGGGGAGAATAAATAGTCCTGTCTCTTTCCAGGATATTTTCAACATTTGCTACATATTTCGCTTGCATGTTTACCTCAACCAGAAACTACAGAAGAAGGATTGTGGTATTTTTCTTGGTTCATGTGAGTAACCAAATTGATTAAGTTAAATTTGTGCGAGTAGCTGCAATGAGATATTCACATCTACTGAAAGGGATGAAAGAAGGACCAAGAAATGGACGGCAAAAAATTGGTAATTTTTATATTTTCATTCAGTAAAGGTAAAAGTTAAGCTACTAAGTTGTATTACAAAGTGTTAGCCATGCAACCATTCCTGTTACTCAGGCTACTCTTGGAAGCCTCAACTTCTGCTGAAGTCCTGGAAGCACAGTAGGCAATCTAAGAAGAGGCTCGTTTACCATGTGTGCGCTGCAGGCATATAATCCCAATTTCATGAGCAACAGTTCAGGTGGAAAGCTACAAATCACTTGGCATGTTAGCTTTTTCAGTGGCTGGACAAGAAGTGTTTATACAGTAGCATTACAAAGGCTGTGAAAATAAACGGGGTCTCCATAAAAAATTTAAACACTCATTTTGACAGAATGACAACCATGACAACCATGAAAGATGTTTTAAAATCTAAATCTAAAAAGTTACATGGTTAGCAACAATAAGATATTGTTAACCACTTCCTAATTTGTGTAATTGTTTCCTATTTTAAATCACTGCTTTCTTGAAAATGTAGAAGATACATTCATTTCTATTGTATTTGACTACCCAAAAAAATTCCTACTGTAGTTAAGCTCTGCATTCAGCCTGTGGTACACGATTGAGGTTTTTTTTGGTATTGAAATTGCAAAATGAACATACAGTGAGGATTATATTTGGGGAAAAAAAAGGGAGAATCTGAGGATTACAAAATGTGTACCGATCCATCTATCAGGTTTGCACACATATGTATTTAGCTATAACTAGCATTAAATACTATGCTGCCTATGGCTATACTCAAACTGTCCATCTAGTTTTCTTTTCAAAGAGCTGTGTCTAAGTAGCAAATGAGAATCCAGTTTCATGCTTTGCAGAGCAGGCATCTGCATTTTTAATTTAACAAAGATTGCAATAAAATCAAGGTTTTCTTCCTGAGAAAGAACTGAACCAGGAATAATTATCCCAAATCTATTTAGCAGTTTGCAGACTGTCTAATATAATGTAATGCAATGGGGTAAAACAGAACTATCTGATTAGGATTTGTCAGCTTGCTACCTGTATTTTCTCTTTAAAAGATCTTGCTTAGAAGGTTGCCAAGCATTTGATTTTATTTATTCAATTGTTTTGCTTAAAATTCTGCATTACCTCCTCTGAGTTCATTACATACAGTATCATTTTGGCTTTTTAAATTATGTTGCAAATATTAAGGTTTGATTAATATCACAATTGCTTCATTGAAATTAATCCATACTTTCTAGGAAAAGGGATTTGTTTAGAGAATTTTTGATTTTGGTTTGCTGCTAGGCCAATATATCTAGACCTGTTCTAATTTGGTTTAATAAACTAGCACTTGGAAAATTAATGAAAACCCATTTCCAAAGTACAAGTGTATCAGCCTATTCCTTAAATATGCTTTAACATGACTATCATGAGAAAATATTTCGATGTTCCAGTATGTCTATCTTTGCAATTTTTAATTGTTCTATGCAAGTTTTTTCTTATTTTACTAAGGCAGTGACATGTAACAACTCTGCAACTATTTTCCTGCTCTGTCATCTATTCCCACAAAGGTTGAATATTGCATGAGTTTATCTTTCTACTCGCTGCTCTCTCTTTCACCTGAAAGGTTAACGTGCAGAGGAGGGCAGGAAGAGAAACAAGAGGCACAAAGCACTGTCCACATAGTGGCTGAGCAAACCAGATCTTCTCAGTCTGCAGGGGGCCAGTTGAAGTAAAATGATCGTCTAGTAAATAATGAGAAGCACAAAGAGGATGGATAGTGATCGGTTTTTCATGTTTTCAGTGCAAGCACTACAGAGTATCTAATAAAGCTCATATGAGTCGAAGCTTAAAAAAAAAGGAGGAGGTTCTTTATCTAACTTACAGACAGGCTATGAATCTTTTTGTCTTGCAGTACTGTGAATACTAGAAATTGATAGGGAGTCAAAGGGAGAGTGCAGGGATCACTAGACATCATGTTTGATTCACACGATCCTTGAACGATTAGTGGCAGCATATTGGGACTGCTCTTGCTTAGCTCCCATATCTTCCATGGAAATCTGCTTTTGGCCAGTGTCAGAGACAGAACTTTGGGCTAGCCTGTCCTTCAGTTTTATCCAGTTCCTATGGTGACTGTTGATGCATGAACTCGTCAGGTGTACTAAGATTCATATTATTGCCAGTACTAGCAATTTAAGTCATGTTGTTGTAGCATGTCCTTAAATCTTCATGTTCTCCTTAACTTGGCCTCATCTATAGTAGAAGATTGTAGCAGGTAAAATATATTGTAAAATGAATCAACCAAACTCCAAAAGCATACCTATGCTTAGCTGTGTTGAACGTGACTCCTCTCAATCCAATTCAAGTTGGTAATATGGTAGTTTTGGTTCATTCAAATAACAAGCTTGTGCTGCATTGGAGATCAAAACTCAACTGTACCCAGTTACATGGAGTCATGTTTCTTTGCTCTTAATTTTATGGCTTTTTTCTTGAAGATAACATTTTCTCCCTTTTCTTTAACACACTGAGCACAGACAGTAAGCATCTATCATACTGTAATTCATTTTAAATTTAAGAGCCAAAGGATTTGACGGAAAAAATTTTCATTTTGGTCAACGCAAGCATACACTTCTGTTTTATGTAACTAATGCCAAAATGAAAGTCCACAGCAATTACAGCCCATTTTTCCATTTCCACACACTTACAATTTGTAAAGTCTCTGAAGATTCAAGTTTCATGGAGAATGTTTTTTTTGTTACTGCTCAACAATTGTATTTGATTTTTGAGCAGTGAGAAGACCAGATCTCTGCCAACATTTTTCAAATTACCTACATAAAAATGCAAGGGCCTGGATACAGAATTAAACACCACTTACTTATCGCAAACACATGTAAGTCTCTTTTTTTCTCTTTCTGCATGTTGTGAAATGTTAGAATCTCCTCTCAACATATGTGTAGAAGCAGTATGGTCTGTTGGATAAATCACTAGGCTTAGACTTCTAAGATCCAGATATTCTACCCTGGACTTTGTTACAGACACCAGGGAAAATGCTATCCCATTTTTCTGGACAAACTTTATCCAGAAAAATCTAAGGACAATAGAGCCAGATAAAGCGTATTTATTTATGATTATTTGCTTTATTTTATGGAAAGAATTAATTACATCCTGTAATTTTCCCATAGTTTCTGTCAAGGCTTTCAAAAAAGTAAGTTTGCTTGTCTTTTCACACACCTGCAATTTGCTTGTACTGGTTTAAATTGGATCCACCTTCCAGACACCTAAGTACTTCAAGAGCATCACTTGTCACAAAAACAGTCATAAATGTAGGAGGATGCATACACAGAAATAAAATGCAGGAGAAAACCTGAGGGATTCTTAAGACCTTGTTTTCAAAAGGGAAGCTGCTTGTATTTAGCATTTTTGTTCTACCTACTGTATATCTCCAGACACAAAACAGGAAAAAAAACCCGACACACAAAATTTATGTAGATAACACTCTCCACAGTAGATTAAACTCCAGAAAGGCTTAGCTATGTTTCACTATACACAGCAATAGGGGATGCTCAGGCAGGCTAAATAGTTCAACTAATCCTCCAGCTGCTGACCCACAGTAAATCCACGGCCCTTTGTGAATCGGAAGAGTCACTGTTGTTACGGTGAAGACCCTTGGAGAGAACTGTTATAGAGATCCAGAGTGACCTTGCAGGCTGCCTGGGGGCAATCCAACCCTGTGAGAGTGGAGGTGCTTGGAGCACAGAAGCATGTGCCTGTTTCTGTCTGCTGTGGTGCGATGCTCTTCTAGGGCACGAGCAGGGCCAGGAGCGCTCCCTGCCATGAAGAGACAAGTGTGTGGCAGAGCAGCTGCTCGGTACACTCTGTGCAAAGAACTTCTTAACAAACCTTTCCTGTTGGAAAGGGTTTCTCGTCCAGGAAGTATTCAAAAGGCATCTCTGTGACTTCCCAGAGACAAGAAACTGAATGGCCAAGAGTTGCACTTTCTCTAGGTGGCAAATTGAATAGGAGAAGACTCTGTGGGTTGAGGACAGAGAGGGTAAAAGTGGGAGCAGAGATACATGGGAAGCCTGCAGGAGCTTATGGACCTATTCTCAAAAAGAGATTATTTCAGTTTGCACAATAAAAAATGTAGGTAAACATTAAATTCAACCTGAAACACTTACAAACCCATAGGATGTCTGTGCTTTCCAAGGGTACCATTTTTATGCCTCTCTGAGTTGGATCCTGAAGGTCACAGACAAAATTTTTCTTGGCTTTAGCCATAGGATCAGTGTGTGCTCTGGCTCTTTTCTTCTTAACCATTTCTGTGTAAGTGGAATGGATTCTAATCAAGGGGTTTTTAATAGGTTTTAATTTTCTTGTTACAACCAAGAAAAAACTACAGACAATTTAAAGCACATTTAGCAAGACAAAATACTGAAACAATATTCAGAAGAAAAAGAACATCTTTGAGATGCTATTTAAGAAAATAGATGTGTTTTCTTCTACTCTGAAAAACTTTTACTCATCCCTATCACACCTCTGTATATAGTTTGAAGTTTTTAGAGGAGTTCACTAAAGAGCTCAAAGTTATCAGTTGTGATAGGAATCTCCATCTGTTGCCAGCCCCCTTTGAAAGCTTGTCTTTCATATTTGAAGACATTTAGTGAAGCATTTTGCCAGCTTTTTAGAATGACCGTAAGAGGCCTCAGACTCTCAGCTTTCATAGCTATTTTCCAAAATTAGTGTGTTCTCACAAATTGGTGAGTTTCCAATTTCTGAAGCAAAGTATGGCAAAATCCAGCACTGTGAGCTATTAGCACTTGTCCCCAGCATCCAATGTCTAAGCACCTCTGCTGGTGCTCTCCAGCTGCCCACAAAAGTTACCTGTACTGCATAAAGAAATTACTTAGAGTTGGAACTGTAGTTCAGTTAACAGGAAATTTAACAGGGGCAACAAAAAGGTCATACTTAAGAAGAAAACCACCACAGGAACCTTATGAATATACTTCAAACTAGTAAAGAACACAGATTATCTTGATACTTGTCTTTCCATTGTTAATTCTGTAATAATTTTTCTGGAGATGCAAAGAAGAATTTAAAGAAATTAGTGTGGATCTCCTTATTAAATATTTTTTCAACTGGGGCCCAAGCTCTCGTTTTAATTTTTAAGGAGAGGATAGCCCTAGTGAGGAAATGTCTTGAGCCTTCAAGTTTCTTGCTGAATGCAGGGATAGGACGGGGCTGTGTTGGTTACAAACTCTCAGCAATGATTTCTCTGACTGCACACCACCTTTTCCCAAACAAAGAAGATGCTGCTCATGGCAAACACAGGCCCCAACATAACCATCCTCATTTGTCTTCATTTTCAAGCAGAGGGCTTGTAAGGCCAGGTGGCTTCACTGAATGCATTTTGTTTTCCGGGGAAGTGCTCTGTGTTTTCCAGAGTTGCTGAGAAGCCACTTTTCAGAAAACCACCTTAAAGTAGACCACAGAGAAGTAGTATAGAGTACGTACATTTCATATTTCAGTGACAAAAGAAGAATTCACAAAGGTTCACTTCAATGAGGAGGTGTGTCAATGATAGGCAGGTTTGGGGGAAGATTTAGAGCAGGAGCTTAACTTCAGGCACTCTAAATTGTACCTCTGAAGGAACCCCTTTCTTTCTAGTACCTACAGAGGAAGTGCAGAGAGATTAGCCTCAATCAACACTCTTCTAAATGTCGATGCAAAAGATTGCATATGACAGCAGTTAGGAAATCAGATAGTTTAATGCAACCAATAATTAAACAGAAATATTTTCATAATGCAATTGAACTAGAATTTCAGTGTTGGAAGAGATCTTTGTAATTAATTGCATCTGTGGAAGCAACAAAATACTGTGTGTCTGAAAAATTATGCCTAGACGCCCTTAGCATTGCATTTAAGTGAGCAAAAAAAGGTACCCTGTCTTTTCATAAGCACACTTACAGTACTAAAAGAGGTGGTTTGGAGAGCTATCATTCAAAACATAGTATATAACTGTTGCAGCATATAAATAAAGCAGAACAAAAACTTCGTTAAAAGTATTTGTGCACACTATAAGATTTAAATGTTTCTTTAAAGACACCATTTACAAATGTGGTTGATATACTAAAAAATGCACTTAACCTTTGGACTGTGTGTCTGAGCATTTCCTGATATAAGTTCATGGTGGCAGCATCAGGAACCATAAATCCATGGAACACACCACAGTAAATGTGGGAACAGATGTTCTTGGATTCCATCATGGGTGAACCCATCAAGTTAAGGGAAAACAGGCAAATGCTTTTTGCTCTCTATTGGGCAGGGAGGAGAAGTAAAGGAAAAACTGTACTTCTGTGTTGAAAATACACATTGCTTTACAGAAAGCATATTATCAACAGTCAAAAAAACCAATACGTTGGGTAACATTAATTTCTAAATTTCAGACTGAAGTAGCATTTACATTTTGTATCAGTCAGGAGCCAGCAGCAATTTTGTAGGACTACAAAAATGAAGATCTTTTTATGTGCAAAATATAAAGGTCTTTCCTCTATGAGTTACTAAAAATCCCAAGATAGGCACAAAGGTTTTTTGAAAAGTCTTGTCCCAACCCGATGAATGAATACTTGCAATGTTTATATATGTGAGTGATGCTGAGAGATCTGTATTCCTCATAATTTAAGAGAATTTTCTGCAGTTGCAATATTTACCAGCATAGACACCATTATTTACACCACATTATGGATGTGAACAGAGAGAATTATTATATACATAGGATTATGCATTTTAACTGTGATATTCTTCTGTAACATATGCTTTCTGAAATGTTAACAAGCACTCTGATTACACTCATTGTTAGCATTAATTTCTTCTCTTATTTGCTGTTGCTAAATGTTTTTATTAAAGTGTGTACAGCTTTGTCTACCTAGAAAATGCAATAACGTATTCCAATGTAATGCAAATATGAGACTACAATACAATTCAGGGAGAAATCATAGACTTTGTCCATCATTTTCTCCATCAGTAATTGTTGCAATAGCAGCTTATTTGACACAGAAGAATGAAATGCTACTTCAGTGATTGTTACTGAAAAAATAATATCTCTGACATGTAAGAAAAGTCAGCAGGTCCTTACGTGTTAAGCAGATTATTAGAAAGATGAGATAGACCATTCCAGTGCATATAAAACATTTTCTCATTAACACTATTTTATTAAGAAGTTTTCAAAAACTTATTAAGTGCATTATCACTTTACCAGAATTTCCTTTATTATCAGTTGATATAATGACTCTCTCTCTCTTTTTTCCTCCTAAGGCTCTAGGATCACTTAGTGGTAATTATTAATATGTTATCAGTATTTTGGCCCCTAGTATATAAATGTGTGTTAGATATGCAGGTACTGAGCCATGCAAACACCATTAATTTCCAGAGGAGGAATTTTGGAGGACGTATTCATGGCAGCTGAGTTATGGGAGATTTGGTGTTATGTCTGGGCTCTCAGCCAGCCTTACGATCCTTCCCATACTACCAGCCATCGAGGGCACACAGTCACTGATGAGGGTGTCAGCTTGAGGCTGTATAAGAAAGCTGAGACCCAAGGAAAGCTAAATATATGAGGCCGGTCTGAGGCAGCCTGGCAGTAAGTCAGCTTCTAAGTAGCAATGCTTGTATTAAAGATATTCTGCCTTCCATGCTTAATAGTAATAATGTTTGATTGAAGTTATGTTCAAATTGCACTGTCTGATGCCAGGTATTTAATATTAAGCAGTTTGGGGAGTTTTGCTATCTGAAGCAAAGGGGGTTTAGATTTATTCCAGACTTTCACAGTAGAAACTTGCTTTATGACCTGGTGCCACTCAGCCAGGAAAAAAAAAAAAAAAAAAAAAAAAGAAAAAGGCTACTGAAGGTCTGATCATCTTCCTTTTGGCAGAAAAACTCATGGTTCTTTTGCATGCTTTTCAAAATTGTTTTACCATAAGAGGAATTGCCCTTCGCTGCAGCAACAGGAAATCCCCATTTTACCTTGAAACTTCTGCAGGGTCCAATATGATGATATTATTTTTTTCTAAAAGTTCAGAGCTCAGAAATCCTGTGATGTCGGACTCCCATCTCTCTCTTTCTGCCTCTCTCCCTCTCTCTTTTACACAGATACTTCTTTGCCCTTGTGTTTGCAAAGTTAAGTTTGCTGTAATCAAGAAGCTCAAAACCAGAGAAACAAAAGAAAAGAACCACGAGTTACATATTGGCTTTTTCTTTGTTGTTTAGAAAGCCTCCTGATCCTATGGCAATTTAATTATATTTGAAGCCTGGCTCATGACTTTTGAATACTCGCTGGTGCAGCAGATATCCTTGGGGACCCACAGCAGGCTATGATATTCCATAAAACCCGTATTAGGTTAATACATAATTCACCATTTAGAAGACAGATAGAGGGACAGCCTTGCTAGTACAAATTCTTCATTTACTTTTAGGTGATAGGCAATACAGTGCCTGTATTTGAAACTCTGATTAAAGAATTTATTAGCTCAATATTTCATATCACTAGCTAACAGCACACATGCAAATACGTGTTGTATTCATTTGGATTTGCATTTGCTTGGGTGGTTTTACCTATAATGCAGTCATAGACACTGGAAAGGATAAGAATTGTCAATAAAGTAATCTCTATACTGAGGGAGATAAAGCCCTACCTGGAGCATAAACAAAGAATTTAAAATTCAGAACCATTAGCATTAGGGGTTTTGAAATGTGTCTACAGGGTAACTGTCCTCTTTCCAGCCAAAGCATGCAAACATGTCACATCTTTCTGAGCACACTTAGTTACACCCCAAAGTAACAGCTGAAGGTTGTTTCAGGCTCTCTACTTGATGTCAAGAAAGTTTTATTCTTCTGTCTCAACACCTTTTGTGCTTTTAAACTAATTTTATTGCTACATCTTGGTCACTTTCTAGGAGAGGATAATATTTTGCAGACAAACCTGTAGGCTTTTCTTAATGACCCAGTGATCTCAATCTCCAAGGTTTTGTGGTTTCCTGCATGGAGAAACACCAAAGCAACAACCTCGGCTCTTTCTGCAGATTGATCCCAGCTGACTGCAATGCATCTACATTTTGACTGCTTTTATATTAGCTGACCAAAACAAGCCAAGAGTCAGGATGGCAGTGAAACATCTGCAAAGAAGAGAGCATATTTCTTCCTTCTACTGCTGGAGATTCCTAGCTAATTTGAAAATGCTTTTGGCTACAGCAACACAATAGTTTCAGATTTGTACTCTTTTGTGCCTCCTGTGTTTTTTCCTTGCTGCAGGGGAAGTTGCATTTTCTCTGGTGCAACTGTTTGTGTCAGGTAAACTCTTCATAAATCTCTTCTTGAGGAATTCAGCTCATTAAAGCCCAGTTAGACACCAATGGCTTGATTTACCTCATTAAGGCTAATTTAAATTAGCAGAAACAGCAAATTGCTATTAGGGATTTATAGCTAGAGTTTTAGTGAACTGTGGACAGAAAATACCAAGGCAAAGACTTGGTTCCTTTTACTATACTTTTCACTCACTCATAATTTTGAGCATAAATACATATTAATAGAACATTTACTAAACCTGGAGCCAAACTGAACGTGTAACAAGGAAGACATTACCAAATAGAGTAATTCAACTGCAATTCTTTTTGGTGTTTTGGTAGGGATTTTTTTGGAAAGGGGTCTTCGATTGGGGTTTTTCTTTGGTGTTTTTTGTTTTTGTTGTTTTGTTGTTTTTGTTTGTTTCAAGTATAACCACATTTTTCTTTGAGCTATATTAGGTAAAAAAAACTAAGAAAAAATAAAATAGTCTGGATAAGTTTTTCCTTTCTCATAGAACCTTTAATAAAAGAAAATAAAATTCCTCCAGAATTCGCATTTGCAAACATTGCACCTGCCAGCATTGCAAGAGCAGGTTTATTCAGTTTTGGAAACAATTATATATGCAAGAGTCTGTGCATGCTTGATGGAGAAGAGTAGGGACACTATTATATACTCACAATGTTAAGAACTTTCAGAGCAAATATTCTGGGTAAAAAATCCCCCAGGTATGATATCCAGCTCTTTAAGAGTCCTGGGTCATTGTGGACGAGAACTTGGGTTCTTTTCTTTACCAAGCTGAAAACGTTGTCTGATGCTCCATTATCCCAGAAATGGCTGCATGAGTACAGCAGGAAAGCACCTACACACATTTATGTGGATCTATGACTCTATTTGGATTCATATAATCAACTTGTGTTCCCAGAGGCCTGTAAGCAATCAAAAAGTTTAATACCTAATCTATACTGCTTGTCCAGGCTCCTCTTAAGGTTAACAGAGATGCAAGAAGACTTTTTTAGGTCCTCTACAAGAGCTATGCGATCATGTTGTCTTTATTGCCAGCCTGCATACTACACAACTGTGTATGCTGAGCTACATTGTTTTGAGAAGGCAGAAGTTAGGTAAGGTCACAAGTTGTCCTTTTTTTCAGCTTACAGTCAGCTGTCATATATTTCAGAGCGTTTACTAGAGGTAAATTTTCAGGATTTTGAGTAGCCATGTCATGAACTGAATGCCAAAAGCCTCACTAAACTACAGCATAACTATAAATGTGTGTGTGTGTGTGTGTGTGTGTGTGTATACACGTACCATTTGACAAACAAAGGATATAATAGTACATTCTTTGATTTATCCAAAAGTTCTTCCCCAAGAAATGCCAATCTCAGGAATGATTTCCACCCCAGATTTATGTTCACATAAATTAGGTTACATGTGCTTTAGATAAAAGTACTCAGGTACATCACTGCCATCAGTTTGTGCTTTTTTGTCCTAAGATGCTTAAAGGAGGAGGGACAAGTTGCATAAATCAAGTATTTGAACATTTGAACTTAGTTTATAACTGAAGTTGATAATAAACTTATACAGCAGAAAAATGACAAGTTTGAACCACAGTTTTCTCTTGTACTAGAGACATTGCAAAAATGTGCTGTATCAAGAATAGTTTCAGCTTAAAATACCAGTTCTTTACAGTTAAACACTCACACAGGCTACAGACTGAAAGCTCATCAAAGCCATTGAACCATGTCAGACAAATCAAAAAAGGTAGGTATGCATTCAGCAGTCATGAACCAATGCAAACATTATAACAAAAATATTATCCATCTCAAGTAGGAAGTTATTTCTGATATTCTGAAAAGAAGCTAAAGCATTAATAGCAGGAGAAAATAAAACATAACTGTGACCTCAAGGTCACTAAAAGTTATGCTGAAGCTTTGTAATCATGTGTCTTAGCAACGAAGAGATAATAATAACTTTCTGCCTTGGAAATTCATCTTCAAAATACCCACAGTTGCCATAGCTCTCTGTTCTCATTGCTCTCTCTGACCCATCTCAGAGTACTTGAATAGAAATGGGACAAAAGACCATGTCCCAGATCTGGAAGTCTCTTTGTACTTCTTAAATCTTCCTTCTCTGATTTTCCTAACAGTCATTTCTAAAAATGCCTATCTCTCTGTCCTAAAGCTGACTATCCTTTTGAAAGCAATGTTAAAATCCAGTTGTTAGTATGCACTTCATCTGGTAAAGCTGTCTCTGGTGAAGTTCGTGGGAGAAATTTGGAGATCATTTTACACAGAAAACCAGGAAACCAGAAACTGACATTGCAATTTAGGTCACATGAAGCCAGTTCTCTCAATTAAACTGAATTTTCACTTCCTCCCCCAAGAAAATTCATTATCTGAAAATTTGCACATGTCAGCTAAGGGGAATTTTTTTCAGAAATTGTGCAGAACAGCCTTCCTCCATCTCTGCCTGGACTGGGAGCAAGCCTACGTTTACCCCAAAGTTAAAATCAACAATTAAACTCTTAAACACTTTTGACATTATGGTCTGGTGAGCAGCTGAGCTGGTCTAAGTGTCTGCTGTTGCCAGAAGGCAACACCTTGGCCCAGCTGTTCCTCCTCTCACATTTCAGCCACGGGATTACCCCTTCTGCAGAACATCAGGCCCCCTGCAAAGCAGCCACAGTCTGAGCAGAAAGGGAAAGTAGAAAAAAAATGACTGCCTCAAGATTACACAGTAAGGCAGAAGAAAAGAGCAGACCAAAACTCTGATCTTTCAAATGCCAGCCTCTGACACAAGTTCTGCACTATGCCTTGTCTAAACAGTCCCAGATAGGCCAGCACAGGAAAACAGGAAGAGGTAAAATAAGCAGAGGACTTCTTTCTCCCTCCTTTCAGGAAACAAAGTGATCAGATCAAAGGAACTGGTTTTCTGCTTATATTTAGAGAAAGGCGTTGATATACAGAGATCATGTTTCAGTTTGACAAGTAATATCAAATAATACCCAGTTTGTGCAAGTCACAGAGCAGTGAAGCAGCCCAGTTTTTAGCCTGATTTCAGAAGGGAGTCCTGCAGCTGTGGTGTCCATCTGACTCTTCCCACAGTACTCAACCAGTTTTAAACCTGTTGGCCAACTTCAACCCAATATTCATACAAACCCATTGCTAAAGAGCAGAGGCAGAAACCTGGATTAATACTCTAGGAAAAGCAAGACTGCAATCTGTGGTCATTGGAGGCAGAGGAGAGAGATCACTGTGGGAGGATTTAGGAGACACAGAGGTAACTTGATGATATTTCATCAAGGAGTAAATTGAGACAAGCAGAGGCTGTCTCTAAAGGGTCATAGGAAACACCACCACAGGAATACAGATTTGCTAATTCTGTTGTTTTTTCATAGGTGAAAAAATATCTTTAAAACAGCATCAGGTGTTTGAAACTTTCCATTCAAAATTTTTTCTTCTGAGTTATCATTTGCTTTCAAAGAGACAGGAAGAGATTATATGCTTAAACCTTTTGTGGAGAAGATCCTACACAGAAAATAAGTGATTAATGCCTTTGTATAATTTTGAGTTATACATGTGCAGTTTTCCAAAACAAAAATAAACTCACACACCCACAAGAACATCTGTATTTATTTGGCTTTTTCAAAGTGAAGTTCTACAGCTTTTTACTAGTGTGTTCCTAATTGCTAAAGTAAATGCAAAATTAGGTCCAAAATTTGAAATGAGACACCATAGTGCCTGTCCTAATTAGGAAGAGACACTTCCACTGTTTTTTTCCAGTGAGTCAGAGACAATGCAATACACTCCTGAGCAGTAGCAAAAGTTTAGAATAAAGTGTACGGTCACAGGCAGCTGTACATCCTAGATTTTGTCCATTGGAAGTTAATGAGCAAGTTATCCATAAAATAGCCTTAATATCTTCAAGTTCATTCAGAAATAATGCTGGCAAATACTCCTTCATTATTCAAGTCCAGAAAAGTTCAAGTAAAGAAAGTCAATTGTTTAAGTAAATGTTATACATTTCATTAAGTAAATAAAAAGTCTGATGCCTGAAAGAGCAGAGGAACCCCAGCGTAACCTCACTCTGGCACGTGGGACTTCAGGGGTTAAACAAACCTGCCCACAGGAGGGCTAACACCTTCAAATTCTCTGTTGCCTAACAGCTGCATCTCAGTAACAAACTGAGGCATTTCAGCAAAATGAGCAATATCAGTTTTGGAAAGAGTAACAGCATGGGCACACTGCAGTATATAAAACAGGCTACATGAAGAATATCCTGCCCCGAGTGTTCAGCTGTCCTGTACCATGCATACTAGCCAACAACGTAAAAAAAAAGAGGTCTGAGGGAAGATGTTTGGCCTCCAGTACTTGATAAATTAGTGCAAATTAATAACTGATATGTGATGAACTGTAGAATCAGAGCTGAACATTTGTATTTCTGTGCAGAGATATGCAGAGGCAGAGCAACTCAGCATCAGTCAACAGAGGAAGGGGAAAAGACTCCAAGACAGCTATTGACCAAACAGACATGCAAAGGCCTTGCAAGCTTTCCCAGAGAGCTTGGAACACTGCCTCATTTATTCCAGATGTAACCTACAAGACTCATTTGTTCTGATGATGGCTAGATAGTGATTTCATATAAGGGTCTCAAATGGTAAGTGCCTAGAGGTTAAAAATAGCTGTCACACAAGTGCTGTTCACATCAGCAAGCATGAGATCTGGGATCAAACTTTAAAAACTTACTTTGTTCTGTGTCAATAAAGGCTGAGAACATGGCACCAAGAGTGGCATGAGATGACTTTGCTCGACATTTTTCCCTGTAATGCACCGAATGCTAACTTATCAGGCTCTTGGGGTTTTTAATCTATAAAATGAAGAGATTCTGTACATCACTCAAGTTTTGCAAGACCTGGTTTGTTAGTATTTATAAATTTGTTCTGGTATGGAAAATGTACATCACATGAGACAGAATCAGGGTTCCAGAATTTCTGAACAGGAACAACTGTGCAGACATCATCTTCGGATGGGTGATAATTGTTATTCAGACGTCAGTATTTAGCATCAGAAGATTGATGGGCAATCTTGCAGAAATGCATTACCACTTTCTACACATAAAAGAGTAGTTTTGCGAAAATTAAATGCATGCTGTATTACAGCCTAGAGAAATCTTCTTGTGTTTCATAGATTTTTAGATTAACTGCAATATATTTATTTATTTTTTAACTTTATGAGTTTTTTCCCCTTCAGGATTGATTGTTATCATTTTCAAAAATAGTGAGTGTCTAAGAAGACAGCCCATAGGTAAGTGCAATATAATTGACAGAATCAATCTAGGCTAATAAGTATAGCAAAACCTAGTAAAACCAGGTGCTATAGCTAATGTGCTAGCATGCTTACTCACAACTTCAGCTCCTCATAGAAAATCATGCAGTGACAATATATCTCAAACAGGAGGCTTAACTACAATTTGAATTTATTTACCAAGGTGGCTCATTTGAAAAAGATTCTTAAATGTTGCATACCAATGTGGAACAAAGATGATGAAATATTTTGAAAAAAACAAGCAGAAGTTTTCATGCAAAAAGGCAAGAATTTTCAATTTATTTCAGTGATCTAAATGCTAATTATATTGGAATTATCCCACTGCTACAGAAATTCAGAAACTTTTGTAACAATTATATATACACTAATTATAGGTCTTTAAAAAAAACAAACAAACAATTCTGTCAATTGAAACAAGTGATTGGTTTTCTTTTAAACTGCAAATAAAAGTCAGTGATTCAAGATTGGTGCATGCTATCTCCATCTTCAAAAGCCTATCCTTGAGGAAAAAAAGCACTCTATCACAATTCTGACTTGTGGATTGCTCCTGAAAGTAGTCATCTGAAATTATGAATGATTCCAAGTTCTGACTTTTGCTTTAATTTGTCCCAATGGAAAATACAAGAAGGACTTGGAGGTGCTGTTGGATGAGAGGCTGTACATGAGCCAACAATATGCTCACAGCCCAGAAAGCCAGTCATATCCAGGGCTGCATCCAAAGCAGCATGGCCAGCAGCTTGAGGGAGGTGATTCTGCCTCTCTACTCCTCTCTAGTGAGACCCCACCTGGAGTGCTGCATCCAAGTCTGGGGTCCGCAGCACAGGAAGGACATTGACCTGTTGGAGAGAGTCAGAGAAGGGCCACCAAGATTAGAGGGATGGAGCCTCTCCTATGAGGAAACACTGATAGAACTGGGAATTGTTCAGCCTGGAAAAGAGAAGACTTCTGGGTGACCTAATTGCGGCCTGAAGGTAGCCTACAAGAAAGATGTTGAGAGACTATTTACAGAGGCTTGTATTGAGAGAAACAATGGGGAATGACTTTTCAGCTGAAGAGGGTAGGTTTAGATCAGATATTAGGGAGAAATTCTTTACTCTGAGGGTGGTGAGGCACTGGAACAGGCTGCCCACAGAAGCTTTGGGATGCGCTAGAGGTGTTCCAGGCCAGTTGGATGGGATTGTGAGCAACCTGGTCTAGTGGGAAAGTGTCCCTGCCTAGGCAGGGGAGTTGGAACTAGATGATCTTTAAGGTCCCTTCCAACCCAAATCCTTCTATGATTCTATGATAAAACCACTGAGAAACTAGATGCTGTTTATGTTTTGAGTACAAGGTATGAGGTATGCAAGCATGCTTTTAAAGTTGGACATTGTCAACAGAACTTTTGGATATGAAAATATACTTTGAATGATCTATGAAATGTAGGTGTGTTATTTATAGCAAATAACTACTCGATACATTTTTTTCTTGTGATTTTGATTACGAAATATTTCTTTGGTTGTCAAAGAGACAGGACTCTTCCCAGCAAATCATATGATGACAAAAATGTGATGGATAATTTATAGATAATTCTATAGAGAGTTATTCATGGGAAGGAATAGAAGGAGCAAGAGAATTATAATGAACAAAAAATGAAAAAGAAACTATTTTCATGCACTAGCAGGAGTATCTTGCACTAAAAAAATAATGTCCTCTGCATTTCCAGCCTCTTCTGGGAATAAGCTTTACCTCTTGAACAACTGAACTAAAAGATTGAATAACCAGTATTATTAGTGTTCTGAACAAGTTAAACCTCTGCATTCCATTGCTTTCTGTACAAGAAGTGACTAAAATAAGGGAAATATGTGGATTTTAGGATTTCAGCGTGCTAATTAGGCTCAGAAACACTAGGACCTGGAGTACTAGGGTGAAGCCGCAAGTAGCTGCATTTAATGAGCTTGTAATGATAAGTGAACAGGGCTATGTAACTTTACAGCCATAATTTCCTGACTAGATGAACTCTTAAACACTGCAATCCTACGTCCTACCCCAAGGACGTTGACCTTTCTAGCTGCCCAGAGGAGAAACAACTGCCTGCAAAGTTTTTAGGACCTACACCAGTATTTTAGCAACAGGAAATTCCTATAGTTTCAGGGCAATTTCTCACTCTGATCAGAGCAAGAATCATTCCCATGCTAGTCTAAACATTTTTTCTACTCCTTATAATCTAGTTTATGTGGCTAGAAGTGTTTTTCTGATGACAAGGGGATCCTCTGAAGTAGCCACAGTCAGATAGGATATCAAGGGCATCCAGTATCTGTAACCACATCAAATACAGTTTGGGTGATGGAGAGGATACACAAAGAAAGCCTGTAATAAAACACTTCATAAAAGAGAACCAGAAATGCAATCCCAGAAAAGCAAGCAAGCCCCAACTTTAGGAAAACTCTGTAACATTCACAAACATCAAGGAGAAAGTCTGCTGGATAAAGCACGGGTCTGAGAATCAAGTGACTTGCAACCATTAATTGCTTCTGATTGTCCATGACTTTTGGCAAGTCATATTCACACTGCCAAGCTTAACATGGGGAATGTTACAGATAAAAAAAGATGATGAAGTTCTTAGATTTCCCTGTGGGAGACACTGACATGTTGCTCATGCTTTCAAAACCCAATAAAGGGAAGATTTTTTTTTAAAATGTTAAATTTTCTAGAATAGATAAACTGTAATATGTGCCACACCCATGTGATCACTTATATGTTTTTTCTCCTTCATTCCTTTGCCCTCCTTTAGCAAAGAGCACACACTGGCCATGATTGATAAGCACTCTAATTGAATACGGCCTTTATTTTTACTTTTTTTGTTTCCAGCCACCATCCAAGTTCTGTCCTTCCATTTAACAGAATGTATAGTGAACAAGATTGAGAGATAATGCCTATACTGAGAGATTGGCAGAATTTAAGTATCCAGATCTATGATGACGGTAAAAATCCCTGTTCTTCTGCAACACATGTCGTTGGAGCACCTGAGATCTCACTGGACCTTGACACTGCCTGCCTGTAAGTGCAGCAATAGGTTGTCCTGAGAGTGAGCTCCTACTCATGTTGAGGATGGTCCAGAATTTCTGCATAGGTCGTGGAGGCATTGAACCGCCAGAATCTGGCAGAAAGCCCATCAGTATGGTCACATTCTTGGGAAGTGTATACAAACCATATATACACACAATTCATGGCACTGCTTGGCACTTTGGAAACATCTTTTGAAAGTGGGTGGGCAAAAGAGGAGAGTGATGAAGGAAACATTAAACACAACATTCCCCAAATGCCACATCTGCTATCTTTACTGTTATATTTGTTATGGTGGGTGTATAAAGCCAGCAATATGATACCAACTGAGCACTTATCAAAAGTCCAAGGAGATAATAACTGTTCTGATATGTAGTTCAGAAGTTCTGGGGCTGTGAAATGTGTGGTGACATGGAAATCCTCAGCAGCATTACCAGATGTGATATCCCTCAGCCTTTTTCCACTACTCACCACTCTTTGCTTCCTCAGTGGCTTGACATGCAAGATGATTAATTTTTTTCTGGGGCTGACAGTAAAATAGATTATTTTTACTTTGCTTTTTTCTTACCTTGTTCCCCAATCTGGTGCCCAGCCTGGCTGACAGGTAGTCACATTCACACAGCAGAGAAGGCACGGCTGCTGTGACAAGGGAGTAGGAGTACATTAAACCAATTTTGCTACAAGAAGAGTAACGTGTAATGAAATTGTGTGGGAACTGTGACCTTATCTAGCTGTGAAAGGAATCAAATACAATTGCAAACTCAGTTAACGCCCTTAGGAATTAATTACCAACTACCTTTTGTGCTGTAAAGCTGGCCTAGCTTAGACGAATATTACCAAGCTTGATTACACTGTCACCAACACCTACAGCTATTCAAAACTGCCACACACTCTCCACTATTTAAATAATTAGGTAAGGAGGAACATGTTTATGCAAAGACAGATCTTTGCATTTAAAGATCACAAGTTCTTTGTTGTGGAATTCTCCTGTAATCAACTTTTTTGTTTTTATCCTACCTGATGGGACAGAAGGTGGAGAGGTTGCAGACAGGGCTCAGACACAGCTTCCTTGTGCCAACCTTACTCCTGGGACATACCTCTCACTATTTTAGCTGAAATAGGCAAAGGCAAATAGCAGGAGTGGAGAAGGACATGGATTTAGTTGCAGTCTTAGGAACTGAAGAACAGTGTACTGTTCCAGAAAGTGTCTCTGGGGGAAAGGCAGAGCCATGATCCATCTGTCTTCAGAGAACTCCAACTCAGGACAGATTTTGTAAAGTGGAATCCCATTTCCAGCAGCACTGGGCATTGTGCTCTGAGGGAGGGCAAGAGTGGGAAAAGGAAGCAACAAAAGGTCCGAGATATTTGGCTACTACTGCCGAACCCTGGCATGCTATCTGCCTGTTCCTAATGCAACTGTGTGGGGAAGGCTACATCTTCATAAAAATCAGAGTAAATGGAATGCTGATAGGCCTTGGTTTTCTTTATTTCCTTGATTGTTTTTATGGACCACTTGCTTGGCACTTCTCAGATTCTGCAAAAAAGGCTTTCAGAGATGGGTGGACAATAAGCAACTATGACAAAAGCTTTCAACAGTCATCTAACGTCCCAACTGAATAACTCAATCTGAAACACAGACTTTAGAACTAAGTGCCAATAACAGTTATATCAAACCTTTCCTAACATGCACAATTATGGCTTGCCAAGAAACACAAGAGTGAAAAGTGATGTACCACCAACCTTGTGAGATAAGCAGAAGAGTCACACAATTCACACTGGCAGGCCCACAGACCAGTAAACTGTTGCATGTTCCTCACAGTATCTGGATTTCGTACCATTCTTACATACTGGTGGCATAGCAGAATCCTTGGTGAGTGGATAACAAGCGTTTGCCATGTTAGTGTCATTTCATGAAACCTGTTTCTCAGCCAGTCCACAGGTATTTGAAGAATAAATTATACCATTCGACTTTTTTTTTCAATTAAAACAACAGCAGCCAAACACTTCACATGCAAGAAGATTAACATATGTGAATTATTTCCTGAGGTCCTTTTCTGATTTCAGTATGAACAATGCAGCCAAAGTTGTGGGAGAGCCTTGAAAGATGGCCAATTTGCCTCATGTGCCATACGTTAATCACTGCCTAAACCTGTTGGTATAATACTTCCTTGAAAGTGTCAGTATAAAATATATTCTAGAAAGCTTGATAAAAATCTGCAAACAATGCAATGAAATTCTTCAACACCTGCAAGAGGGAAAGGTACCAAATTCTTTCTACTTTAAAGGCAGCTTGATACATATGTCTGAGTAAAAGAGAAAAAACCCATAGTCTAACCTCCAAACCATAGCACAGAGAAAATATACCAAGGAAAAATCCTATGTCCTATGCTCGAGCAGTGAAAATGTTTTCAAAAGATCTTGTACATTTTATCTTCAATAAAATAATATGAATTAGTTAAAACCCCTTCTGAAACACGCTGGAATATAACATGATTTGAGAAGAGACAGCAGTAAGGATTTCACCAAGTTTTTGATCCTTCCAGAGGTCTAAGTTTAATTTAGTCATCGGGTTTTCCAGCCAAAAATCCCCCTAATGCAGAAGCTGCCTCATAACTGTAATTTATCAATAGATAAACTGGTGGAAATTATCCATTCCGTCTTCCAGCATGATCGGTGCATGATGAAGAGTAAATCATCATTTGGAAACAATCACCTTCCCTCTGTTCCCTGCAGTTTAATCCAGCAATTCCAGTAGTGCTCTTAAAATAAGATCTATAGCCAAAAATGGTTTCCCAGGAATTCATTAGCTCAGTAATGCTATTGCATTCTTATATAGTAAAGAATTACATATATTGATAATGCTCCACCAACACGATCTCTGGCGTCTAATTTTCAAAACCGATTTGTTGCAACTAACCACAAAGTAGCTTTCATAATAAATCCACATGCTTTTGCTGACACACAGTAAATACTCTGCTATGATCAGGGCAACATGGAGCTTGAATCCCTAGCTAGTGTATTGGATTGAAGGCATTTTTCACCTATGTGCTACGAGTCAATGCAAAAGCTGTTCAACTGCCTAAGTCTGTATCTGTTTCATTTTCCTTGAAGTTTAATCTTAGTCGGGATTTCCTGAGGATGTAGTGTTTATCCTTGTGATAATTATCTTAAATGACTGATTTATACACAATCTCAACTGCAGTTTAATACTGCTTCTAAATAAAAGGACTTCCTTCTGTTTTAAAAATTAAAGAATTTTACGTATAATCTAAATTAAAAAGTCAAAGAAAAAATGTTGGTACAATAGTTGTTTGAAGATATGTACCATGAAAAACATTTGCTTCTGCAAAGTGGTGGAATAGGCTTTCATATCTCTGGCTGCTCTTTGGTGCTTTAGAGCTGCAAGAAGCAGTGAGTACCCCAGCCAGGGGGGTTAGTGGGTGATTTCTAGCACCACCTGGCCAGGTGAGGGAAAGGTGTGAGCCCTGAGGCTCATCTGACCTTGGAAATGGGAAGGCAACAAACTTCAGAAGCTGCAGAGGCTCAGTGGTGAATTTTGGGCAGACAGATGGCTAGGAAATAGAATCATAGAATAGAATTGGATTGGAAAAGACCTCCAAGATCATCAAGTCCAACCTCTGATCCAACTCCAATTGGCACTCCAATCATGGCACTAAGGGCCACGTCCAATCTCTTTTAAAAACCTCCAGGGATGGTGAATCCACCACCTCTCTGGGTAGGCCGTTCCAATGCCTGATACCCTCTCTGTAAAGAATTTCTTCCTGACATCTAACCTAAACCTCCCCTGGCAGAACTTGAGCCCATGTTCCCTTGTCCTATTGTTGGTTGCCTGGGAGAAGAAACCAACCCCCCACCTGGCTACAACCTCCCTTCAGGTAGCTGAAGAGAGTGATGAGGTCGCCTCTAAGCCTTCTCTTCTCCAGACTAAACAACCCAGCTCCCTCAGCGTCTATCCCCATAGGACTTGTGCTCAAGTCCCTTCACCAGGCCTCGTTGCTCTTCTCTGGACCCGCTCCAGCACCTCAATATCCTTCCTGAACTGAGGGGCCCAGATAGTTGTAGGAAATGAAAACTGCAGTAAGGGCCAAACCAACCAATTCTGGGGCATTCAGAAGAAGTGAATAACATTCATTAAACCAACAGTGAGGTGTGATTGAGGCTGGAAAATAGATATTTTCTCCCTGCCTGCCTGCCTTCTTCCTCCCTCCTTCCTTCCTTCCTTCCTTGCCTCCTCTCCCCCTCTTTTCTCTATTCCCTCTCCTTTCCTTCTCTCAGCTTCACATTCAGTAGCCACACCCCCATCATGAACAAGGGCAGCGCATGATTTCCAGCACTGCCGTTGAGTTCATCCATACAGCTCCATCACAGACAGGATTTTTGCCTGTGCTGAGCAGCAGACTCTGGCACCAGGGCCAGTTCTAGGGGAAGGAACTACCTGATTGCATTGGCTTGTCAGCACCGCCTAAGAGGATAGTTGGAGCAGCCACCTGGTTTTGGGGGAGGAAGAGATAACAGATATAGGAACGCAAGATGAGCTAGGATTGTTTTGCTGCAGGGTATTGAATAGCCTCTGGTCTCTTTAATTTGATCATGTCAGTGCTGGCTGTTGAATCTAGGAAATACACAAAGAAGCAATTTATCATGGCATTAAGAAATAAAGTCTGATGCATAGGAAGTGAAGTTTGTGAAAGGGTAGCTTCGTCTCCGTGAGAAATGGGAAACACAACCCTAGGTGCAGCTAATGCATGAGATTTCACTGATTTTTAACAAAATGGGATGTTTAAAGGTCTATGTTGCTATTCATAGCAAAGACATCTTTAGTCAATAAGGGTTACAGTTCATTAAAGGATTGATTTATTCTTAAATTTTATGCCAATAACTATTAAATCTAGACATATTCTAAAGTTTTCTTTATACATTTAGAGTAAGTGTGTGATGTCATTCGTGCTTAACAAAATGTTTGAAAGAAAAATTTAATTCATAGATGAGGAAGTGACTCATCTAAGAATAGGAGAGAGAAGTGGCTGAATTATTTCCTAGTGAAAAATTTACTCAGAGAGAAAGAAACTCTGCAGCCGGAAACAGAACAATGGCTGAAAATTAATTCAGGCATGGGAAAACTAAAGCATATTGCCAGGGCTTGAGCTAATTGTAATTACTAAATTTAAACTCCTTCTGGCTTTAGAACAAGCCTGAACCAGTTGCTTTGCTTTGTATTTGCATTCTGCCACAGACAAGCCAAGCAATACCTGCCCCAGCAAGTGTTCAGTCAGGATAGGTACATTTGTTCGTCCCTCACTTCAGCTTGCGGCATGCAAGGATATATTCTATGACAAGGATTGTGCTCCATTTTGGAGGACAAAACACATATCACTCATCATCACAGAAGTTGTGCAGCTAAGAGGCTTTGCAATTAAGAACCCTCACAATTGTATTCCATAATTTATTCATAGTATCAATTACAGAATTCCTGGTAGAGGAAGTCAAACTAATTATATTTTTTAAAATTTAAATTAGTTTCTTCTGTTCAATTAAGGGAAGCCAGAAACTCTTCAGGGTACCCATACTGCCAGTGGCAAAGTGTAATAGCTGGAGCAGCTGCAGAAAGAACACTCTACAGAACAAAAAACTCCAGTAAAAATGTGTTAGTCAGTTTAGTCTTGGAGAGTGGCTGCTCAACCTGCTGATTATATAAGTGCTACTGGTTTTATAAATGATAATAATTCTGCAACTTTTAAAACCAGACACAATGACCAATATTCAAGAAGTACAGTCTGCCTCTCAGGGTGATGAATAACCTCTCTCTGACCAGATGCATAAGTGCAGATGATTGCTTGTGAGGCGTGTGTTAGGGACATACTCATTCTAGACCCAAATCGCCCTCGGGGTACTCCTCATCACTGAACAAGGAGCAGGGAACAACCATTTCCTAGGTCAGACCCCTCAGATGCATTAACTAAACCAATAGTTTTGGCCTGCAATACCAGAGCACAGCCAAGTTGTGTGTTTATGTCACCCTAATGTGATGTTTGTTGCACCCTCCAGGCTGGCACTGGTGGTTGAGGGGGCTGAATTCAGCAGAGCTCCCCCCTTACATCCCAGGCTGCATCCCTGCCTCCTCCTACCCTCATTTCACTGGGACGAGGATATCACTGAAGGTGTTTTGCAGGTTGGAGAGAGAGGGGAAGGCTTAAGTTTACACCCAGGATGAAAGATTCTTTATTATATTAGAACCTCTGAAAATATGTCCTTATTTTCAAGGAGGGTAGTGCAACAAGCAGCATTTCTGGCAAAGAATGTTGTGGACATTTTCTGATGTGGGTTCAAGTACCAAATAAAAAAGTGCTGGGCATGTACTTCATCCACAACTGCTTATGCCCTGATAACAGAGCAGAGGGCCCCAGGACCCATCACAGCAGTTATTACAGGACATTCCTTCACGTATCCCACACAGTGAATTACATCAAGCTGTATTATAAATCCAGCTGTATTTTTAGGTGCATTAGTGGTCGCTTGACTACAACTAAATCTGGTCAGAGTTCAGATGCTTGGTGGAGTTTTTTTTATTCCTCTCCTTTTCTTCTAAGAGCTATAAACTCATTTTCCAGATATTTCACTCAAAAATGTCAGAGCTGCAACTTCCATCTACTGAGCAGAATGAGCAGAGTGTGTGTAGGGCAGGTATTTCTTTCAGGAAAAATTCAAGAAAGATTTAGATACTACAAAGCAGTTTACTGTATTTTCTAATTCCAAAGACAGCAGGTTACCAGATCGAGCAAAACCAACACCTTGACATTGATCCATTCCTCGTGATGCAACAATAACTTTTGGTAGAAACTTCTCAGTGTCTGGATCAATGATTTGTGGATGGCTAGGAGATGGGACATAGGCAGTGTGAAAGCAGCAGGGAAACATTTCTGCACAGAAACAAGACCAGAGACTATGTGGTTAAAAGCTCTTGTATGCACTAATGCAGCTAACAAGGCTTTATTGTCTTCCTCATATTTTCAGTTAAAACTATGCAACTACAGTCCCGTTGTGGAAAGTGCGGTTTCTCACGTGGGTGAAGTTATTCAGCCTGGGAGCAATGAAAAGTTTGCAAAATTGCTACAGTCTTCAGGCTCCTGTTTTAAGGGAAAATTGCTGGGAAAGTGCTGTAAACAGAATTAGAAGTACCCCAAACAATACAATCTGCACCTATTTCCAACATTATGATGCAGAGATTCAATGGTATATTGTGAAAATTACCACATAAATAAAGGAAAGCCTCTCCTGATTTTTGAAATCTCTCTTTAGCACTTCAAAGTCCTAAATCATTTGACACATTTAGTCATATTTTTGTCAGAAGAGAGAAAACAGCAAAGTAACCCAAACCCTTCTTGTGATCTGGAGGATGACATGTTTTCTAACAGAAGAGAAGGTAAAAGATTTTCTTTGCAAAACAGTCATGCTTCAGATACCACGTCTGCAATCCCACTTTCTCCCAAGAGAAAATGCCACAGGGAAGCAAAGATATTACACATAGTCTGTCCTTGATCCCCCTCTGTGATGAAGGAGAGTAGCTACTTAAGTTGACATTTTTTGCATGCCAGGCAAGGAATTGAAGCTAATTGTATCAAACCCACTCCCAGCAGTATCTTAGGGTATTCCCGGTCGTTTGAACTCCATGCTCACAAGGTCAGATATAAGGCTTCACTTTTGGACTATATCATGGAATGCAAAAATATAGTTTATACAAAATGGCTGAACCACTAGAACTATAAACTGTCAGTCTTTTAAATATGTCTTTGTAGCAAAATATACGGAATTTGAGGTGAGTTTGTATCCTCTATCAGTCTATATAATAATCTGCTATCAGCCATGTCAAATATCTAATCTCCTCCAAGATAGAACACTTACAATTAAGAAACTCCTTTTTGGATGATCCCATAGAGAGTATAAACATCTTCTGACAGACTTAAATAAACCAAGTAATCAACAAATGATACCTGTACTATCACTGTCAAGCAAAGAAGTCTCTTCAAAAGAGTATTTACATGGGGCCCAAACATGCAGTTATGACACACTCTTATCAAAAATTTTGGCTCGTTATTGTGAAAAATCAGAATGATCCTGGCTCTAGAAAGCATTACACCTGTTATGGGGAGTTTAATTTCAGCTTCTAATTTCATATTCAAACGCCAAAAAATGAGGAGCAGTTTGACTTCAGGCACCAAGATCAGACCATAATCCTTATCATTTATGCTTGTCATAGCATTTGTGAATGAGTCCACTGCAATCCTCAAATAACCCCTACTGTAAGGGGAAATGCCCTTCACAGAAACTGAAGTGGAGGAGAGGTAAGACCACAACCATGCAATTAAGCTCTATTTCTGTTCTACATGGAAAGGAATTCCTCTCCAGCTAGAGACAAAGCTGTAGTATAAAAGGTGATTGGTCTTAGATAAAAAACTATCGAGAAACTCATTAATGTATCAAAATGTCCTTATTACCAGTGTCTGATAGTCTAAGCTTTAGCCTAAATGAGTCTGTAAGCCAAATATTATGTGCTTGAGTAGCCTCTTTGAAATCAGCAGAGCTCCTCCTCCCTTGGATCAACATACAGTGAAATGCATGAACAGATGGCAAGGATAAAGTAAATTTTACGCTAACTACATTTAGGCTATTTCCTAGGGCTGGTATAAGAATAAGACATTTATTTACATTAAACCATGGTTTTTCACTTGTACACCAACTGGGTGGCATAGCAAGGTTGTTTGTTTGAATCATACTGAGAGCTTGCCTGGCAATAAAAGACATTATAGAAGTTAATATATTCTGTAATATTCTTAGAGAGGGAAGGAAGATGGCTTGTATTATTATATAGCCAACCTGATAATCTGGAGAAACAATCACTATAAACCAAGATGGATGGATGCATTTAAACACACACCCTATGATCAAAATTTTCTTCTACATGAATTTGTTTTCTAGGTCACATACTGATGAAATTTATATTTCAATCTCCTTCTAGGTATTAATATTAAATGACTGTTTACATTTTTATACCTAACCCACAGTGAGAGAAGAGAACACTTTCATATTACTGGTTCAATAATATGGCACAAAGTGTTCCCTCACACCTGGAAGGAATTATATTACTTTTCATTTAAGAAGTTTCGAATTTACAGCCTAGCTTTATAGGATTCAAAGATTATCTATCCTCCATGGAAGCTAATTAGGACTATTTGTGCAGTGTAGGACTGGTCTGTTGATATTTGTAACTACTTGTCTTTACTTACAGTCATCAGACCTTTGTCTTTCATTTTCTATAGCGGACTGAGGTCTGCACTTAACCACAGAGAAAACTCTTACAACTAAGAAACTCCTTTTTGGATAATTCCATAGAGAGTATAAACATCTTCTGATAGACTTATTCTGCTCTCCCATGAATAACAGGATTTCATTTTCTTCCCTGCTCTCCCATTGTGTTCCCCTTTCCCCCCTTAACACTAGATTCTTTTTAGTTTCTGGGTACAATTCAATTTTAAATATTTAGATTGTTATGAATTCATGCCATTTTTAAGCCTCCATTCAACAATCCTTGAATTCATGCCCAGTTCAAGGTGTTCTCAGAGAAGCTTTCCAGTTTGGATTTTAGTTCAAAAGACTTGAGACTAATGTTTTCCAAAGGGATGTCTGCTTTGTTTCACCCCCAAAAAGAGGGCTAGGAAAAGGTTTATACATGCTTATGAATAACAAGTCCCTGCAGGGCTGAAGTGGACTATGCTTACCTGTGTTATCATTGCAGTAAAAAATAGTCATTAGGAGACAAATTCCATTATTCCAGGCACAGTGCAAATATAGAGAGAAAAAAAAAAGATTTTCAGTTCATTTACAGCTTGAAAAATAGGTTTATAGGTAGTTTCAGCTATTATTTTATAAATCCCTATGGTATCTATGCATTGTGCTATAAGAAAATTTCTACTACAGTGGGTGTTGGCTAATTATCACAAAACTTCTCATTCAAAGCAACTGTTATGCAATTATTTTCCTCAACAGCAATCAGTAAGTGTTAAATTATCATTTGCCAAAACCTTCTGCGAAAAAAGAAGCAGCCCCTAAGTTTGAACTTGTCTTATAAAATGGCCTGGCATACATTTCTGTGAAGTCTTTTACCTTGTTTAAATTAAGTCTTGGTGATTATCTGAACTTTAAGGTGAGTGATAGTGCAATTTATTCCACTGTTTTAACAGAGGCTTTGTCAGATACATTAACTCTCTTCTATAATTGCTTGGGTTTTCACCTTGGCTCCCATAGCAGGCCTTCCATTTCTGAATACCAAAGCTTGTGGTCGTATGAAAAGACATTGGGTTGGGTTTAGAATTGATCTGGAACATCTTGTTGCTCTATAACATTTTTGTCACAAGTTAGTCCTTTAAGATGTCAGCCTAAAATAGTGGGCTCGGAAAAAATAGATTAATGATGCCTTCACAGTGACACTGAACTTCTGGCCTGAACAAATATCCCTTTTCTAACATACTGTGATAGCTTTTATTATTCACACCAGTGTAATATGTGAAAGAATCTCTTGAATATATTACATCAGAGACAAAAATTCTTGCTTTTAAGGGTTCACACATTACTTCATATCTACTGAGACAAAGAGTAATGGAACAGATCATGTAAATCAGCTTTGTAGTCCAAATTTTTTTTGTATAGCAAGTTTATGAAAGTCACCTTCAAACATTTGTTTTCTTTCTATTTGACACCCTGTAATTCAAAACATTTATTTTTCTGTGTGTAGTGGCATTAAGTTAAAGCAAGATCTGGAGGTACTGGTTGGCAGTGGGCTCAACAGGAGTCAGCAGTGAGTCTTGGCAGCCCAGAGGGCAAACTGCATCCTGGGGTGCATTAAACACAGCATCACCAAAGAGGTGATTATCCCACTGTATTTAGCATTGATGCAGCCTCACCATGAACACTGAGGGCAGGTATGGGCCCCACAATTTAAGAAGGTTGTGAAGGTCCTTAAACGAGTCCAGTGGAGGGCAATAAAGCTGGTGAAAGAGCTGGAAGGAATGTCCTATGAGGAGCAGCTGAGGACTGATTTGGAGAGAAGGAGGGTGAGGGGGCAACCTCATTGCTGTCTGCAGGGGAAGTGGAAAGGGAAGGTGCTGATCCGTTGTCCCTGGGATTCAGTGATAGGACATGTGGAAATGGTTCAAAGATACATCAGGAGAGGTTCAGACTGGTCTCTCTACAGGATGGTCAAACATTGGAACAGTCTTCCTAGAGAGGTGGTCTTTGCACCAAGCTTGTCAGTGTTTAACGGGCTTTTGGACAACACCCTTAATAACATGGTTTAACTTTTTGTCAGCCATTAATTGGTCAGGGAGTTGGACTGAATCATTGTGGGTGCCTTCCAACTGAACTATTCTGTTCTATTATATTCTCATCTAAACATCTCAATCTCTTTATGGTATTCAGAACCCCACAGGGCCAGGTCTTCCTAGTCATATAATTAAATACTGCTCTTCTCTAAATCTCTACCACCTTTTAGGTTTTTATGCTAAGATCCTCATGTACCCTAGTTTGGTAAAGAAGTTGTTGGGTTTGAGAATAAATACATGCTTTGGTGTTCCTGGGGCATCTTAACTTCTGGTTCCAGATTAATATTTTTTATCTGTTTGGATTACAACACTATCCCATGATGGAGCACAGAAGTAGATTTAAAGATTTTATTTCAGACATGTTAAGAGCAATGTCAGAGCCTACTTAACCAGGCATTTGTGTGAGTTTTGCCAGATTACTTTGCTTTCATTTGCCTTAAATTTACAGATCCAAACTAAGTCGAGGCTCTAGACTATTCTGAGTGACTACGTAGCAACTTTCCAACAGTGCAAATCTAAAACATAGAAAGGCAGGATTTGTTGGGAAAGGTAAAATCCTTTATTGTGAAAATTTGGAATTGCCTTCTTGTAAGCAAAGATACAGACAAACAAAACTGTAGACCTTTGGAGAACGTTCCCTGTCACACTTTTAGGCTTGGATATCCCAAAGTTTAGCCCCCAGACAGGAGCCAAACTTTTCAGCCATACAAATATCTCCTCACTGGAGGTGAACATTGGCCATCTCTGAAGGAGTGACAAGTTACCTAAATGTGGGCATAGATACACAGATCTGACCTTGTTCCTTGTTCCTGCAGCAACACCAGATTGTCTTTACAGAATTTGTCTTTGCAGTGTTCTTATGAGATGAAACACACAGCTTTGCCTACTTTACAGCAGGGACACTTATGAGATGAAACACACAGCTTTGCCTACTTTACAGCCGGGACACTTATAAGATGAAACACACAGCTTTGCCTACCTTACAGCAGGGACACCAGCACATGGGGCCTATGGCCTCATTGTAAACCTTTAAAGGCATCAAGGTAATTGGAAACAGCCAGTACTGTGACTATGAGGGAATTTGTCAGGTCAATCTACATCTTATCTAACGGAGAGATTTTACAGGTTTTGAGACATGGGGACATTACTGCAGTGGATTATTTGCACAGACACAGCCATATCAGCAAAATGTGTGTCTTATGTGAATAATCCCCCCCAAAGCCAAACAAGACACATCAATACAAGCTGTCAGAAGCCTCTAGCTCATATGTAATTTTGCCAGGCTATTTTCTTCACCTCCCGAGTGGCAGAGTTATATCGACATCTCGTCCCTGACACCGCTGTCCCAGTCTTACAGACAGGCTGCTCTGGGGCTGGCTGTGCAGTGGGAGGATGCCTTGCCACAGCTGCTGGGTCAGTAAAAAATAATTTTGGTAGTACATGGCTGATTTTTTCAAGTTTTACTCTGAGCAGAGCCTTCATGTTTTGGCCCAGATTAAACATGAAGTTTCTAAGGACTTGGAGGCAGGTGTCCAGCTCTCAGCACACATGCCAATGGGAACTTTTCACCGTAGTGGATATGTTGCTCCAACCTTATCAAACTGGCTAATTGTTCCTCTCCAAAAGGAGTAGTGTACTGCCAGACTTCTTGGAAGACTAAAATAATACTTCATTTTTTTTAATTGTAGCATCTGTATTAATTTATTGCAGTTTTTTACAAATTTTAATGAGGGACAGTTTTCTCTGCATTAAACATGTAGTAGTCCAGCTAAAGAGATGGCCAACACTTATACATATGACGTGCAAATACTTATTGAAAAGCAAAGTTACACATTAGGCATACAAAATGATAGGATTATGATAGTAGAGCTTGCTGTAATTTATTGTGAGTATATTACTTTGTGCTTAGAAAGTTTGTGTCATAAGCCTCTAACAGCTATGACCTGGTATCCATCAGAGAACTCAATGCCTCCTTGCAGTCTTTGCTCAACTGTGCCTTAAAACAGAGCTGCTGCTTCTGAATGCAAAACTTATAAAGCATGTGGTCAAGCCCACATCAGCTCTGTAGACTGCATTTCTTCTGATTTCCATGGGATAAGTCAAACCTTCAGGACTCAGCCTTAGTTAAAGAAATTAAAACAGCTCATGAAAGACAGGATTGTATAAACAGATTCTGAAGGGGCTCTGTTTGAAATTAGGCCAAAGCAAACACTGAGGCCAGCTCTTCCTTTCCCCTTGGTTGCCTCTCTGCCCTCGGCGCCGCTGCAAGGGACACCTTTGCCAGACGGCTCCTGACCTCCCCCACGCCCCTTTCTGACCCCCAGCCTCTCAGATGGTTTTAATTGCAGACAGCTAACACAAGGTCTTCCAGCATGTACTTCAGTGGCATCTCTTCAGTTCTTACGCAGGATATATTTAAGGGCCTGCTCAGCCAGCTGCTGGACGTGCCTCTCTGACTCCTGTCCCATGAATCTGTCAGTGAGGAAACTGCACAGCCATCATCTTTTGGACAGACACACAAGATCTGACACTGGTTCTTGGGGAAAGGATAGCCTACTGCTCAAAGATAATTTTCATTTGATTTTGGAAACTAACAGAAACCTGAATGTGTTAGAACACAGATTAGGTAACAAAACAGATAATCAGCTTAGTGATGTCTGAATTTTTTGACAGCAACTAGACATATAAATCTATCAGAAAATCATTTGCGAAATGGCTTTTATCAAAGTAGGGCAAATGAGTCTACTTAATTGCAAAGAGAATAGAGATATAAAGAAAAGGTAAAGCTCATGCCACCCCCATCTGTAAACAATTTCTTTGAAGTTGATCATGACCTGGGAGCTAGTATAGGTGTGCATATAGCACCAGATAGCAGGTGCAGAATTCCCATCCTAAGATTGGTGGGACCACTAGGTTGATTGAGTCAATGAGATTTAAAATGAGATTACATGGTCTGTTTTGTGTTAGGGCTGAATGATTTCTCTGTTAGACTGCCTAACAATATTTTTAAATTCAACTTTCATACGGTGACTATGGATTTCCAGTCTTTTTTGTTTCTGTTTCTTTGTGGCATTCAACTAATCTATTCCTAATGAGCAAAAATTACACTTAATATCATAACCAAAGGGACTCAATATTCTGTGGGCAAAACTGCCTAATCATGAGGATTTGAATAAAAGTATCTCATTACTTACAATGGAAATCGAGCAGTCTAACCACATAGCAATCTGATCCTTTAAAAGTATTTTTTTCAGAACAATTTTAGTCATTATCCAGGAACACAGAAACATGACATAACAGCTTTCTTTTCAAGCTCCTACTTTACCATGCACAACATTAGGTCTATTTAACTAGTGTCTATAATGCTTATGGCTACAAAGAAAAAGGCTAATGTCTGAGCAGAATAACAGGTGCAGAGCACCTGGAATAGCAGCACTAGGACCAGTGAACTGCCCTATTCATCCCAATGAGCCCAAGGTGTAGCTTTATGATACAGCTGAGCCCCTCTATGTGCAAACTTCTCACAAACCAGCATTGCTCTCCTCCTCCACCAGTTCCTTTGAGCCATTCTGGCACTGGCTTGAGCATGAAGTAAATCAGATCAGGACAAATGAGACAGAAGAAAACTTGCTTTCCAAGGCATCTCTAATGGCTTAGAAGAGGGAAGGAAGAAGAAATACTCTTTTCCATGAACTGAGAGAATGAGGAAAAAAATGGCTTTCAAATCTGCAGTCTGCAAAATGTAAGAATCTGGCAACTTATTCCTCTCCTCAAGTAAGGCTCAGTATATGATTAAAACCTTATAGTTACCTTGTGAAAAGACCCTTGAGAAAGCTGTGATGGTGTTGACATGCACTGGAACAGGTTCCAGAACATGTTAACCACAGTAGCATTGTGCTGCTCCCAGTCCTGAGAGCCTACCTCAAGAGCAGCCATGGATAGAAGGAAGAGGGATTTAGTCACCAGCAGGACCACACTGACATGGCACCTCACTTGAGACTTTGCTTCCTTCTGGGTGGCATGGAGGTCACTATGCTGCATGTGCACTGCAGCTCCCTAAGAAGCTTGAATCTGTGATCTCCTCATTCTCCCCAGCCAAGGATGCCCACCGCTCTCCTGGGACAATGTTCATGCTCATTTCCCATATTCACCCAGTCAGGAGATGCATGATCCCAGGGGAAAGACAAGGTAGGATTGGACTTGACAGGATTGAATGGATTTTTTGACACCCATATAAGGGCCTAAGCCCATGAGAAATTTCTTCTGTGTGCAGGTGGCTATTCAAGGCATTAACTCTGCCAGCACACTTTCTAGACTGTTCTGACCTATTTACCTTCAATGTGGTGTCCTATGTCACCATCATTTAGGAGACTGATTGCCTCTCTTTGCCTAAGACCCAAGTCCAGTGGGTCAACAGTCCCATGAGAGTAGAGTGTGCACATCTTCCATGTATGTCGTTCAGAGTACTATATTGCTGAAAACGGTAGTGGTCCACTGTTTCCCATCCTAATGTATCCTTTGGGTTCTCCAATAGGAAAGTTTTGCTGTTAAGGACAGTTATAATAAAATCAATGACCCACCAAATAATGGAGTGAAACTTACTTGTCTCTGTTCTAAATTTCCTATTCCATACAGTGACTTCGCCATAACATCTTCAGGAAATTAAATGCTGAATAAGAAGCAGCTGGCACAAACTGAATCTGGTAGGAATGCAGTGGTCAAGATGGAAGAAGAGAATGGCTTCAAAAAATATGTGGTACATAAATGTTACCTTTGCTTGCCTCTGTCTCTGTTCATGGGAGCATACAAGTCCTAAGTCGTGCTAATCTCATCATCAAGGTAGCAAATCCTTAGAGCATCAGCAAAATATGCTCTTGACTTTCTTGCAAGAAAAGATCCTGATCTCAGACCGTCTTACTGTTATTGATCCTAGAAAACAGGGGCAGTGGTGAAGAGTCTCACTCTGGCAGAAAAATGCAGCCTACCTGTGCTGGCAGCTGCAGATGTCCCTGCTTGTTCAGCCATCTCTTTGTCTTCCAAACACTGCTGGTCAAATTTCAAAATTTAATCCTCACATTTCACCAGCACCTCAAAATCCACCTATCTGATTTCCCAGACTAATTATACAAGGCCAAAAGAAAGCATTTTTCTTATTAAAAGAAGTTAAGTTCTCACAAGCAGAGACCGTGGAGCAAAGTTTTAGTGTTCTAATGGAATTAATTTACCCTTAAAGCAATAATTTCCTTATCATTTCCTTTTGGACAAAGATTTTCCCCCTTTTTAGTATGTGCATATTTTCATTACCATACTTCAGTTTTGCCCAAGGTAGGAAGAGATTTCCTGAAGCGCAAACAAACAAACAAACAAAAGCTCAATATAATTTCCTAAAAGGATAGGCAAAAACCAGTGAATAAGGGCTTATTCACTCTCATAAGCCTAAAGAAAGCCATATAAATTCAATACCATAAAAATCCAGGTAACCTATAATATTTTCTATGAGCAAAAAATCTGAAGGTGTCATATTGGTCTGGAGGTGGGCAGTGCTTCACAGGAACATGAGACCAGGTTTCTATTTCAGGAAATGGGACACCAATTTTACACTTAGTCAATGTAAAACAATGGGTTATGTTGGTAGGTAAGCAGAATGGCAACATACCTTAAGTTCTTCACAGGAGTAGAGTCTGTGTTTTACTGCTTGCAAACAGAAGCATTACTACTTTATATGTCTTTTCTGGCCTATGCTGTATGACTTACCCATTTCTGTGAAAACAGGCTGAGCTATTTTCCAGAAATGTAAAGCATAACGAAAGGAACCTGTCTCAGGCATTAGTTAGACAGTGTCTAACGCATGCTAATGTTTTTAAACAAAAAACAATCATTGTCAGAACTTTTTTGTGCTTTTTCTGTTGTTCATTACTACTGAACCAGCAGCTTTCCTAATGAAGAAATCAGACTGGAATCTGACACTTCAGAGTCAGAGTAGCTGCAGAGAACAAAACTATAATGAAAACAATATCCTCAGACCAGCGTTTCCCATGTGTTAGCAGTTACTGTTGCTGCCTCTCTCAGTACTGCCTATCTACATAATCATGGGCTGCAAAGCAAGTTCAAAGGGCTTTTCTACAGAGGAACCCCACACTGCTTTGGTTACGCACAGCACATCCCTGCATGGATGCCCAGCAGTTTAAAGCTGAAAAACAAGACTTTGGCTTGCTTCTGTCCTACAGAACTGCAAAACTTGCTATTGTGTGCTGGAAAGACAGACCAACTCTATTCTGTTGACTTAGTCACCTAATTAATTTGTCAAATCTATATTAAATACTCAAACTAATTGTAGAATTGTCTTGGCCCAAGATTGCTTGTCCTGCTGTTATTTTCTTTTGCGGGTGTTGCTACTGTTTGGCAGCCACAGGCAGGATCACGGGCTGAGCAGGCTGTAGGTCTGATATCATACAACTATTATTATATTCATGTGTTGATACAACTCTGTATTTAGACCCAGGATGAATACTTGCCTCTAATCCCATAAATAATACTTTGCCATTAACTTCAGGTGGCCCAGGATTTCACCTTAGACCCCTAAAATCAAACAGTGTTAATTTGGAATAAGTTTCAATTATTTATATATATATATTAAAAAATCTAGACAAGGGTATTAATTAAAGGAAGATATCAGCCCTGTCCTTTAAAAATCACTTCTGACATGTCCCAAAGAATTATTTTGACCCAAACTACCCCACACGAGAAGAAGGTCTCTCAGATGTTTCACTGGAAAGTAAGTAAAGCAGATATAATAATTACCATATTATTTCTTCTAGAAAGTCCCTAAAATCCATTGTTCCATTACCGAAAAAACCGATGGCTGTGCTCCCTCAGCTGGTTAACTCCTGAATGCTTCCCAGAGCTATGTTAGTTACTGATGGCTGAATTTTCTGCAGCTTGCTATACTTTACATGTGCAAAGATATTTGTCTCTACAAAAAAAGAGCTTACAATAGCGATAGCAATGTGCTGTGGGGAAGTAAAATATTAGAGCACTACATATTATCTTAGTTGTCTGACAGCGTATCGAAAGATAACAAATGAAAGCAAACATTGACTCTTCCTTCTCATCTCCGCACACTTAATTAGACTTACCCTGCCAACCCCTATTCTTTAAATAAACAACATTAACCCATAATTCTGTGCTCTTGTACATGGCATTATACAAGAGCACAGAATACCATTGCACTTAACGTGGTATTGTAACTATTCAGGAAAACTGTGTTTTCTACTATGGAATTCCCTAAAGCATTTTTTTTCTGTTATTTTCAACACATTTTTATTATTTAAACATTGCCCTCTCAGTGAAAAGCACGCAGGACTGACCACAAGCTCTCAAATACGCAGCCTGTGGAATCCATTCACTGTAATAACCCAGCATAGGCTTAAATAGACAAGTAGGAGCTCCTCATCCATGAAGCTGTGGTTTGTTTGAGGTTTTCCTCGGGATACCAGGCAATTCCATTTTTGTCTCTGTACCTTTTTATTACCAAGAAAAAATTTTTACCATTATATTTTATTCAATTATTCCCTATATTTATTGCCTCTCTCTTCTTTGTCTTCCTTCTTAGACAAATCTAATTGAAATGTGGTAGGCCTACTTTCTCTCATTAAGTTTCTGTAAAAATAAAATGTGTCTTCAGTATGTTTAATGAAAATACGCAATGAAGTGTCAACAAAGTAAATTTAAGAATTCTTTTTAATTTACATCTTTGGGTAGATTAAAGCATTATATGCTTTCATTGTAAGTGAAAATTTTCTTTACATGCCAAGAAGAAAATGAAGGAAAAACAGAGCTTCTAGGAAACTAAATTTTTCCACAGAAGAATTCTTCCATTATTTGTGTTTCTTAATAATTACAGGTGTCTTTCATGAAAAGCTGTGTTGGATTGTTTGGTTCTTTTTTAGTACAGTCCCGATATTTGCCTGTACTAAACACATAAGTTAAAATAAAGTTACAGGAATCTAGTTATTATTTGCCATGCAAGACTGGTACTTAATAGTGGTTCTACAAGAGCAGCTTGTACATATATTACCAACTTGGGAAAAACAAGCATCTTTTTTTTTTCCCATATCTGAGATGCAGGTAATATTCCACAGAATAACACAACTTTTTGTAAGCAATTTGGTACAAGATTACTTAGAAACAAGATTAAGAAAATTTTGCAGGTGTAGTTGAATTCAGAAGAACGTAGCCATCTGCCTGAGACTCCTACGGAGACTGATTCCTGATTCTACTTAATTCCAATGTTGTCCTTATATTCATTGGCTAGGCTTCGCGAACGAAGATTTGGGAAAGTCTTTATATTAATTAGCAAAGGATTAAACAGTCTCCAGAAAGGACTCAGATTCATTTCAGAGTTTCCTGCAATGCCTTGGATCAAAGATAAGGCAAATTTGGTGCAGGAAAAGAATAAAACATCAAAGAGAATTGAGTGCATGTTGAAAAAAAAAAAAAAGAGACAAAGTAGCAGCCCTGGCAAATGAAGAGTGTGTTTTTCTCTGAGTCTGTGGAGGCAATGGTGATACCGGACCATGGTCAGATATGTTTTAGCTTTTCTTTGAAGCTCCTTAAGGATCTTCAGCAGGAGACTAGCCTCCAGCCAGCCCTGCAATCTGAGCCGAGGCGATGCTCAGGGTGCAAAACAGAGTGGTTCATGAGGTGAAGGCCCCAAAAAAAAGCTAGCCTGCAGCTTTTCACCTAGATTTCTGACAGCATTTTAAGGTCAGACAGTTAGATAAGCATCTGTACAACACTATAAACCCTTGCATATAGTTACACCATAGAGTTTCTCTAATCAGAGAAAGGAAAACCAGCAAAAGTCTCATGGAATGCACCTTCCCTAAGGAGTGAATGATGGAAAATAGAAACCCTTCAACAGGTAGAAAAAAGAATTTAGAGGAAATCATTTCAAAATATAATGCCTAGCAGCACCTTCTAGCAAGCCTCCAGATAACTCTGGGACTCGTTTACAGGTCAATTTGCTAATTTCCAAATACGGTTGGGAGCCTAGCTTTAGAAATCCAAGTTTCAGTATCCAAGCTTGTTTAACAGCAGACAACTGCTGCCTGATCTACCAAAATGGGAATCCAATGAAAATCTGATAATATTGTAAAAAGCTCCAACAACATTTTTGTGGACCTACTGTAATAATGTATCCCATGAAGGAGCTAAAATGAAAAAAACTATTCCAGGCAAGTGTCTATTCTTCAAATATAAATCCAGTCAGCAAAAACACAGTAAAGCAAAGTTTTATCTAAAATTTATCTCTAATTATTTTGGGGAAGTCGGTTAATAATTTATCTCATATATTTATAAGTAATGGTAGCATCCCCTGATAGACTGCTTCTCTGAAATAATTTTCTGAAGGAACTGGGGAGGAATGTGTATAAATAGAACAATGTATGTGATTACTCTCCCTGTGAGGTATACAGAGAATTTAGATTCACTTTTTTGTCAGGTAATCTTTTGCTAATCTAATAACAAAACTGATATATACCGATAGAGACCTTTAGAATCAGACTCTGATAGAGAGAATTACATGGGACTTGAAATGCTTCATATTAACCTATGAGAAGAAATAGAGGATTTACAACAGAAAAATGTTCCTACCCCTCTTTACCGTAGGAAGAGCCTAAATCTTCTCTTTTATCATTCTGCTCACTGGTGTCTGTCATTGAGTGTATGGCAATAAAGATTTATTCTTGAGATCTCAAGTAGTTATAAAGTAAGATAGTTTCCAGGGACTGGGGGCTGTGTTATCTGAAGTCATTTCTCCAGTAATACAGAAATAATTTTTCTGGCAGCACAGAAATCACTGGAAAAAAATAGGTAAATGTATTGGGCTATAAATAAAAATACAAATCAGGCATATATAGGAAATGTTCTCCCAATTCAAGAAACACATTTTAAAGTAGATTACTTGAAATACACAGTAGAGTTTCATATAGACTTTGCAGGATGTGGTTGTTTGGATCGGTAGTCTTATCATTAGAAAACTCATTTTGCTACGTTTTATGGCACTTTAAAAGATATAACTGTCTCATTACTTGGTGTTGAAAATATAACTTCAGCCTGAGCAGTCATCTCATCCAGAATTCACATAGTTTATGGGAAATGCAGCCAATACTAAAGGGCATCACAGGTCACAACATTTCTAAACTGACCTTTGGAGACAGCAAATTTTTTTTGCAATAAGATGATATTTAGAATTTCCTGGCTCATTTGAAGGAAATTTGCATGGTGTCTATGCAAGCATTAAAGCTGAATTAAGTTCTGTTTCTTAATTCTGTAGCTAGCCAATAGATATCACTCAGTCTCAGTGGAAATGGGATATGACAGTTTTCATCTGGTGAAGCTATAACCAGTATTGTTGAAGGAAACAGATCTCTCCTTCAAGAAGACAAAGAGAGGGAAGGATAGCTGGCTTTGGCTTAAGCCCTGGCCATAAAGAGGGCTGTTTTCTCTGTGTACCTCCCTGGTTACAAGCAAGCAGTAAACATGTTTAAGGTTGGAGAGAACAGACCTGGGGTTATGAGTGAGAGAAGTGTGTTAAGTCCTGGAGGGCAACCATCAGCAATAACTGAGTATTTAAGTGAAGGGAATGGAGGGCATAAAGCAAAAAACGGCCCACCAGACCTTAATTTCCTTAGCTAGGCATGCATTTCTGGAAATTTTAAACTTGCTTTCGCTTTCTTCTCAGTTCTAGGCAAGGAGACTGTATAGGGAGGGGGGAAGATGCCTGAAAAAAATGTGAAACCTATGAAGGGACAGCTGAAATCAGTTTTCTGCACTAGCCTTTGATTAGCTGTTCTCCAGCTCTAAACCCCTAAGCTAAAGGAACTAAAAAACCCAGAGCCATAAACATGAATGCTTTGAATTAGCTTCTCTTCATATGTCATGCAAGAGGAGAGGAGTGACGTGCCCCGCAGTGAACAGCCGCACAGAAGGTCAGCTGGAATCTGCAACAAAGTCTAAGGTTGGAAACTAATAGCTAAAAACATCTTCAGGACTCTTAAGAAAAGCCACATAAAAGTCAAGACATTTGTTAATTAGCAAGTAAAACATTGTTAATGCAGGAGAACGGTCACAACCATCTGAACATACGGGGGCTTCAAACTCTGCCCCCATGCAGCCCAAACGCTTCTGTCCCATTTCCTTCAGTGTTCAGCCTCCCCAGGATCATGTCTTGCTGCTCAGGGGTGTAAAGAGACAATAGATCTAGAAGAAAGTAATATATCTAATACAGGAAATTCAACCCATCCCTAGAAGATTTTGTTCCTCAAAACACCAGGTGAATATCTGCTTCGACTAGGGATGAAAAAAAGATGAAAAAGATCTATTAGTTGATAAGTGCTATCCATTCTGAAGAAACCATTAACACTGAAATCATAGTCTTGTTCTGACAGACGTCAAATGGGCCTGTAAAGATCCAGGATTCAAGTCCACAAGTGGACTTTTCACATAGTGTGTTTATTTAAAAAAAAAGATCAAGGCAGAGGCATGCAAAAGAGCTAGTAGAGATTTTTTTTCTAAAGAAAACAAGGAAACACACCAAGGTTGTAGGATAAGAGTTTAAAGGCATAAACCAGACAAATCTTAGGAAAAAATAATTTATTTTATTCCTGCTTGGTCATGGGAACCAGGTATTATGGTTGAATTTTTATAAGGATTATTACAAGGCAAGTGATTTTCTTTTTTATCATTTTGAATCATTACTTAACCATTATTTTTCCCTTAAGTTTTTTATTTCTGATTTTCCTTCAGTTAATAATTTATATTCCAGGCATTACAGATGATTTGGTGCCCCAGAGAGATTTCTTAACACTAGTGATAATCACTAAAAGCAGTAATTTTGTCAGAGCCCCTTTTTACATAAGTTTCTTTAAACTGTAAAGGAGTAAAATATGAACTGGAGAGAGTTTAGAAGTTGCCCAGGAGATGTTAGCACTAACAACTTCTGGGAGTCCAGAAGGCAATTGTTTAAAAGCAGAAATAATGCAACCAAGGAAGCAGCATTTACCTGTACAAAACCCTTCCCACAAAATCTTCATTTACTACATATCCTGTAGCATTAGCATAACTAAAGGTAATCCCAAAATATAGATAAAGAAAATTCTAAGACACATGAAAAAGAAAAGCCTGTTCCTAGCTCTTCATCACTAACCAGCTTGTAGGGTTTTGCTCATTTTTTCTTTTACATCTAGAAGCTAACATAGTTTTGCTTCTTGATATTAAAATAATACATTATAGTTAGGGCCACTACATTTTATGGAGACTGGATACTCTTGCATTTTTTCTTATTTGGCATTCTACACAAGCCCCAGAAGATAGGAATCCATATTTCATTTTATCAACCGTTTTTTAAAATCAGAAAGAAAAACCCAAACTGCTTTGGGGTTTCTGTCTACTCCTCAGCCACCATGCTCCAGGAAAAAAGAGTCTTCCAGAGGCTGCAGACTTGAAATATCAGGATGAACTCTTTTTTTTATTATAATTTCTCTAGTAAGAAAGAAAATGTATGTTAAAGTGAAGTTGCTCATTTAGCCAAGAGATGCTCAAAAATGTTTAGGTGGTTATAAATCGATGTGTATTTTATAGATTATAGAATCATCTCAGAATTATAGAATTGTTTAAGTTGGAAGGGACCTTAAAGATCATCTACTTCCAACTCCCCTGCCACTCCACCTTCCACTAGAACTACTTGCTCAAAGTCCCATCCAACACGGCCTTGAACACTTTCAGTGGTGGGACATCCACAGCTTCTGTGGGTGACCTGTTACAGTGACTCACCATCCTCACAGTAAAGAATTTCTTCCTGTAATATCTAATCTAAACCTACCATCTTTCAGTTTAAAGCCATCTACCCCTTGTCCTATCACTACATGCCCTTGTGAAAAGTCCAACAAATTGCAAAAGCCTATATGCAGCTGCCCTTTTCCCTGTGTGTGTACATGGTTTAGAAAGCTCTCTGTCTCCAAAGGTTTCTTTGTTTCTTAAGAGCCCGGTACTAAACGGATCTTGGCAAGTATAAATCATTTACTTTTAGGTATGAAGGAGGCAATCTGTATTCAGTGTTTGCACTTACAATATTGTCAATGGGAAACTCGGATGTACAAGGAAACTTGTTTATTCACTGCTAATAGGTTTTTTTTGTCAGCCCTGACTCTTTTTAATAAACAAATTTTTCTACTAAAAAAACTACTACAGAGGCAATATGGTAGATTTTTCCCTATTTCTTTTACATGTGACACTGATTTCAGTAGCACATGTAAGAAATAACTATAATATCAGTGTTATAAAACTAACATCACACAGCAGCTACTGTATTTTCCCATTATGTTCTGTATTATCAGTGTTGGACCATTTCCATTATAAGTCCTGTTTCAGTTGCCCAATTTCAGCCATGTTAAGTAGACAATTTTAGTCCAGAGTTCCGGCCAAGACAATTTAAGGGAGAACATTTTTCAGTTTTACTTTTCAATCATTTCCGGGAGTTACCTTAAAGCAGCCTGTTGATTTTCCCTTTAAAAGGCTCCTGTGTTTCCCACTTCAAAGCTGGTACTTTATGATTACTCTGTTCATAATGTACCAGAGGAAATAAAGCTGATGTGGAAAGAGGTGAGGATGGGACAAGATGGGATGGTAGTTGAGGAATGGAAAAAGAATGCACAAGTGGTTGGCAAGAGGACGGTGGAAGTGGTCTTTTTCCCTGCTAAACCTGGATATCAAAGTGTCTAATGATGGAAAACACTAAAACTGGAGGAGAAAGTGCAGGAGGAAGAGCTTGGGAAGGGTGCTAATAACACGGGTTCAATCCCCTATATGGACCATTCACTTAAGGGTTGGACTCAATGATCCAACCCAATGATCCACACAATGATCCTTGTGAGTGCCTCCAACTTAAAATGTCCTGTGATACCGTGAGATGGCAAGTGGGAAGGGAAAAGACCAGAGAAGGAACGATGCTCTTTGGGAAGGTGGAGGTGACAGAACAAAGCTTCTGAGAGTAGCTGAGAAGTCCAGAGAGCAGGCTGATTTGAGATTAGAAGCACTAGGGGAAAGTTTCAGATGGCAGGACTGGAAGGTTTGGCTGGGTAAGAAAAATTATACTGGAAGCGGGAAAAATGAGGAGGAAGATACAAAGCCAGGGCAGAGACAGGCCTGGTGCAGAAACATGTGGGTGGAGAAAAATAAAGCAGAAGAACAGACTTGGGGCTGGAAAACAATGTCAGAAGAACCTATGCCCCATGGGAAAAAAAATAGCTGCCTTTTAAAAGAAAGCTTTTGTCAAGTTCAAAAACTAGAAAGTTTCAGATTAAGGTTGCATGTGTAACCCTAGCACAGTCTTATCTGTGGTATTTTTGTCACAACTCTCACTCAGATTAGTAACTGTTTGCTTTTCATCGCTTCTCATCATTACAAGGAAATCAAATTCTAAGACATGCAGCAAAGAAAACACAAAGAGGAGATAATATTGGTGAAAACATTTTTTTGAAGTGTAAAAGTAACAGAGAAACAGGGATAAGAGAGTTCATTGCAAAGAAAACGCTACGGTATACGCTAGGTAAGTGTAAGTCATCAGTAACATCATCCTTTCCTGAAAATTATATACTAGGAAACAACCTGTGTCAAACAACAAATAAGCAAGCAGCACACTGGAAGGCTGGCAGAAGCCTATTGCAGGGGCATCTATTTAAGGGCAAAATAAGTCTGATTTATGTTGGATGTAGGAAAAAAAGGGAGCTAGGGAAGTTAAAAGGACTACAGAAAATTACAAGGAAAATATTTAAGAGCTGTGTGAGTGTTTCAGATTTACATCAATAGCGTATCTCTCAGGACCATCAGGATTCAGGGCCACTATACAGTCTGAAATAAAAATCCAGCCAGGAGATCCCAATATGAAACAGCAAGGCCAGAACTTATGGAGAGTACTAGCAACAAAGATCCAGGAGAAGAAAGTGTAGGCAAACTTTTCTACTATTCTACTATTATTCCTTGTCAAATTAACTATACTTGTACTCACAGTGCAGCAAAGAAATGTGAATGCTACCAACAATTTTTTTCTCCCTTATAAATGCAACAAAACTCTTCAACTAGGATTCTGTCCAGACAATAATGCTCTTTCATGCAGCCTATTCCAATATAAAGGCAGCTATTCCAACACAAAGAAAACACAGGAATTTCTAAAATAGTCTTCCCTATTTCTCAAAAACTTTTGAAAGCTTCTCAATCTTATTGTCAATAGTGACTGAAGAATTTAGAAGTTCCCTTTCCCATGGCATTCTCTCAAAGTCTCTGGTGATAGTAAGACTTTGGAGAACTAATGTGTTTTAAAATCCAGTCTTCCTTTATCAAGCAAAAAACAAACAAACAAACAAACCAAAACAGAAAAGATGTAATGAAATGTCATCCTCTCTTTTAATGAGTTTCTTCAGTTTTTCTGATGTAACGGTAAAACACTTCATTTAAGGGTCGCTATTGACAAAAAAGTTACAGTCAGAAAACTATGTTCAGTGTCCATTGAATTCTCTTGATGCCCCCTGCAGGCCATACTGGCTAGAAAGCCTAAATCCTCCTAGGAAAAATCCTGTAGCTAGTATCAAAATACCTATTTTGAAATAGAGCTGTTTCCATTTTAGCTTGTCTCATGAACTTACCAATACACAGTCCTTCCTGTTCCAACAAGCACAAGCAAAAAGTAAAACAGCTCTAGATTCCTTTCCGATGACCTAATTAGGCAGAATAACGAAGGCTGGAGGAACAGTGAAGCACAGAGATGTGTAACACCAAATATGGGGGTAAAATTGCAGATGCCTGTGGTACGTGAGACTTGGAGGAGTCTTCTCCATCCCTGTGGGCACATGCAGCTTTGCTGTTTCCTGTCCCAAAGATACTGATCTGTTGTCAAATGCTTTCACCTCCATCTGATAGTGTCTCTTATAGATGAACAAACTTCTGGAATTAGTCAATGGCAGGGCTAAAGTAGAGTCAGTCACCTTCAAGAAGCTGAGGGTTTCCCATTGTGGTGGCTTCTCCTTACTAAATGCCCTCCAAGACTTCATAGTACCTGCCTGTCATTGCTAGGCTCTCCTCTCCAACTTTCTGCAGGTTCAGGATCCTCAGGGACAAATGAGATAAAACTGCACTAGCTGATTATTTTTCATTATTTTTCTTTTTAACCTTGAAGACTGCACATATTGTAGGTTTCTCATAAGGGATCTGTTTTGCTAGCAGTTTGGAAAAGGCTGACTTTATGAGATGAAATATTCAACTTCAGTACTCAGGAGGAGAGAAAAACTGTAATCACACATCGTTAAATGAATCACCCCACTATCCTAGTAGGATGTAACAGGATACAGTGTGCTGCAAAAACCTGCTTTAAAAACTTAAAATCACTCTTTCTTTAAAAATCAGGATCAATCACCCATTATTTGTTTTGAGAAAAGATACATAACACCTGGAAAGGATGAGGTGAATATGGTGGGATAATTCCCAGCTAAAAAAATATTAAGGGTATAGATTAAAGAAGAAATAGAAATTTCGAAAAGCTGTTTGTGAGACGAGTTGCAGGAAAGTGAATAGTACTGAGAATAGATAATTAGCAATGGGAAATTAGTACAAAGGAATGTAAGGTTCTCATAACCTTTTTTGTTCTTGCTGTCATCTGTTTTTTAGAAAAAGAAAGCCCTCTGAGGCAGGTTGTAGAAGTTTGATGGACGCACACAAGCTGATCTGGGATCATTCTGGACCTCTAAAGTCAACCTGCAGCAGTATGGAGCCAAAATGAAGCCAGTAAATATAATATGAGTAGGAGAGAAAGGACACAAGGTGCAAGCAAATCTCTCCAGAGGAATCACTGCTATTATCTGGTCTTCATTACACAGATGTTAACTCTGAGCTATTCTGTGTGCTTGTTTGATAGCTAGTGTCTAAGGTATAGTGCTTTTCTTCTGAAATGTCATCTTTCTATTGTGAACAGTGAAATAACTGCCATGCTGAGGTTTGGGGGTAGATTGTTTTGTTTTGTAGAGTTTATCTCTGCCAGCCTCTCACAGGATAACTCTGCCTTGGCAGAGAGCACTCAGAAGAGATTGCTGTTTCAAGTCTTGCTCAGTTTAAGGAAACTAGAATAACTTTTCACTTTTATTCCTTGGAGAGGACGAGTCAAACTTAATTTCCTTCCCAAAGACTGAGAGGAAATTAAAACAAGTGTTTAAAAGGAGTGGAGTATATTCTCAAAGTATTTCTGAGAAAGTCAGTTTTATTTAATGCACACTATTGGTAAAGCTCTCAAGGCATCACCTATTTTACTCATACACTGAAAATTCAATATATTTACAATGTAAAGTACTTTGTGCACAACATTATTCATCTTAAGACTTGTTCTGATTTATTCTGCTAACTGAGGTGACACTGCTGATTCAGACCATAAAAGATGTGGCTGGGTGAGGAAAAGCCCTGGTTCAGGCAGACAGTAATAGGTGGTTTTTCAGTTGTACAGGGTGTCAATGGAAAGACAAAAGCTATTCACTTTAGTTAATCTGACATTACAAGGCATAAACTGATGGACAGAGATTTCTTACCCATGATGAATGGAAAGAGAAGAATAAGATGGGGATAGACCAACGTCATGTATCCTATTCCCCGAGCAAATATTACTATCTGGGCATCCACAATTCCCAAAGTTAATCCTTTCTTTACAGACTGTTAAAGAAATGGACAATAGGGGATATCCACACCATCAGCATCTTAATTTAGGGTAAGTGCCACATAGACTTCCATTCCTGGTCCTGTGTGTGGGATGCCCAGCACAGTGTGGAGCGCAAGTTGCACAGCGAGCCCTTGAAGCAATGAAGAGGGAAGGTAATTTCGCTTACTAATGATCTTATTTCTTCTGGCACAAGGCATTTAATTTGAACTAGTTTCTTAGGATCCTGGGTTTTGCTAGATATTTAGTAGTACTTTGGAAAACGTAAGCACTTGCTGACTTGTTATAAGAGAGGATAAAAACAAAACCCTATTTGGTTAACACAAATTGTAAATCTCACAATTTTGTTTTCCATATTTTCAGAAAGTTTTCAGAGCAGAGTCTCATGTTTCCAAAAATTCCTTCAAAAATTAGTTATTTAACAGTGTGTTCAGTAATATTTCAAGCACCAATACAGTTAATGAACTCTGCTGTTGCTGTATGAGCAGTACACTAGGCTATGTCATTGCAGTCTCATTTAATCTCTTGCTTTGATTCGGAACTCTTGCAGAAATTGGCAGTGATGGGGAGCTCCAGATCCCTAGCGAAGGCTAGACAAGGAGTCTATAAAGTTGTTTTAACTCATTGCTATTTTCAAAAGAAAGGGTAAGCAAGAGCAGCTGCCCTGGGTGTCCTCTGGATGGCTTGCAATCCTTTATCTCCCTAAAAAAAGACTGCTGCTGACTTCTAAGGTCCATGTAAGCTCAGCAAGGACAGGAGAGCTGTTGTTTTAGACACTGTCATTTAATCATCTAAGGTAGGAAAATGCATCACAGATCTGAGACAAGAATCTGCTGCTGTGCTTACTTTGCTTTGCTTAATGGTCTATCATGTCATTCCATTTTATCTCCATCTTAAGATGGTATGAGGAATCCTCTAGGCGCCCTTTATCTAATACCTCCTGCAGAACAAATTGCTTTCACTTTAAGTTGTTCTCACTTTCACAGTGATGCAGCAGAGAAAAATAAAGTTTCTGATGATTTACAGCAGGAAGTAGATAACGTGCCCTCCTGACATCATTGAAGGAGAAGCAGAAAGGTTTCATAAACACATTTCTAAAAGGCAAGATCAGAAACAGCACATTGCCACTTCAGAAAGGCCCCAGCTACAGAGTTTGCATTTATGTCCAGAACCTCTTGCACTTTGGGATTGTTCAGGTCTCTAAGGCTGCTTTTCCATGATACTACAAGCTAATTATGAATTTTAAAAACAGCACTTCTAAAAGGTTTTATGTGTTGATGTCACAATTCTCAAACAATGGGAAATGAGAAGGAAAAAAAAGTCAGCAAAGACTATGAAGGCTAAGAGCGGCTGGAAAGTTGCCTGGCAGAAAAGGACCCTGGTAGAAAAGGACCCCTGGTCGACTGCCAGCTGAACATGAGCCATAGTGTGTCCAGGTAGCCAAGTATGCCAACGCATCCTGGCTTGGATCAGAAATAGTGTGTCCAGTAGGACCAGGGAAATGATCCTCTCCCTGTACTTGGTACTGGTGAGGCCACACCTCGAATCCTGTGTTCAGTTTTGGGCCCCTGACAACAAGAAAGACATTGAGGTGCTGGAGTGTGTCCAGAGAAAGGCAACAGAGCCTGTGAAGGGTCTGGAGCTGTAAGGTAAAATACACATACGTATTTCCCCAAAATGCCAAGGATTCAAAAAGATTTATTTGAAGGCAAGGACACTAAAAACTTAGAGTGCAGCAAGACAGCACGGGGCCTCAGGGGAAAGGCAAGTTCCTGTGCTCTTCCAGGGCTTTTTTATTTTCTCTCTCCTTCTCCAACCTCTCCAGCCCAAGGAGGCCCTGTACATGTCTGTGAACATTAGCTCTCCTGCACACCAGAGAGAGAGGGGGCTCACTCACAGTTCTCCCCACAACCCTCTCTGAAATGCAGAAGGAAAGGGAAAAACCATCTAATCCTCCTGATGGAAGCACTTTGCAGGCAGAAAAAGGCTTCCTAAGTGAAAAACGAGTTCTAGTTTCCCATTAAAAAATTTTCCAAAAACGCACCTATCCCTACAGGAGCACAAGCCTTATGAGGAGTGACTGAGGGGAACTGGGGTTGTTTAGGCTGGAGAAAAGGAAGCTCAGAGGAGACCTTCTTGCATTCTACAACTAGCTGAAAGGAGGTCATAACTAGGTGGGTGTCAGCCTCTTCTCCCAGCTAACAAAAGACAGGACAAGAGGAAATGGCCTCAAGCTAAATTGGGAGAGGTTTAGATTGGACATTAGGAAAAATTTCCTCATGGAAAGGGTTGTCAAGCATTGGAACAGGCTGCCCAGGGAAGTGGTGGAGTCACTGTCCCTGGAGGTATTTAAAAGACATGTAGATGTGGCACTTAGGGACACTATTTAGTGGTGGACTTGGCAGTGCTGGGTTACCAGTTTGATTCAATGATCTTAAAGGTCTTTTCCAACCTAAATGATTCTATGATTCACAGACTGAAGCTATTCAGGTCAGAGGTCTTTTTCTTCTGTGTATAAAATGCCCTACAAAGCACTGCTCAGGAGCTTGAGACTAAGACAAAAATACTGAAGAATCATTTTAGCTAGAGAAAATCTCCCAGGGGAAGCCTCATGGACTTGGTAACACCAAAACAATTTTTAATTGTATGTTGGTTTCAAAGAAATATTCACCTAGCACAGCAAAATAAGCTCTATAATTTCTGACATTATCAAAGGGAAAAAAAAACAATTTAGCTTCATCTAAATCTTAAACAGTTTTTGTGACTATTCAAGAATTTCTAGCAAACAAAAGAAAAAGCATATTTTATGGAGTTTGGCTTCAGAAGTTATTTTAACAAAAAGTAGATAGCAAACCTTTCTTGAGGCCTTGTCACATTAGATTTTACAAAGGAAAAGAGGGACAGATTTTTACTAAGTTCATTTATATTTCTATAAGGATTAAAATAGTACAATATAACAAAAGGATACCAGGTTCTGTAGAAGGTTCAGCATTTTCACAGCTCAGGTTTTGCGAAAAGGTAGTCCACAGATGGATGTAGTTCCACAACACCACATGCACATGTCTGGCAACAGAAACTAAAACCTGCTCTTTGTTTGAAGACAGGAACTGTGGCAAGGTACAGCTGCTTGTTTGAGCTAAAACACTGAAAAATAGACCAGTTAACCAGCAGCACAAGTTTACACCCACATCTTAATGTACCCGTTCAAGGCTTTAATTGCATTTATAACACAGACCAGAAAATATGCTACAGGAGGGCTGCAACAAAGACCAGCTTCTGTGACTGAGAGAAAACAGACATATGTGTGCTAATTCAAAGGGCCAAGAAAACTGTGTGAGGTGGAAGAGGATGGGAAGGAGGATAGCAACAGTCTGCAAACAGTATTATTATGGCTCTGTGAATAACTGATAGTCTTCTGGAGACTGTCTGAGTCCTGGGGAGAAAGAGAAGGAAAAGGTATTTGTCATTGATGAAATGAAAATCTGAAAGAACTATTCAGTGAGCAAGGTCACTTGGTGTTTTTGGACACAGGATAGTCTATTCAGCCTCAACCCTTTTGGATCTGAGTCCAGAGAAACAATCTAAAGAAAGGGTTGGAGTCACAAAGTTGTTGGGGCTGTTTAAATGACTCACTAGCTAAAACTCTAAGCCAGCAGAAGAGAGTGCCAGATTTTATTGATTTCTGACTTTCAGAGGCTGAAACCAGTATTGCTTGTTTCTCAGGGATATTTTCCTGCCCATATGAAAGGGCTACAACAGGCTCCATGATAAAATAGTTTACCAGATAATATTTGAGTGAGAAACCAGAAATCAAAGCATCCTCTCTCCACTCCATGGAGCAAACAGACATCCCAAGGAAAACAAAGAAACAGAAGAACTTCTACACTCATCTACAACTCCAGTTGACTGAAAATATTCACAGAGTTACAAAATGTTGTAGATGGAGCCCCATTCATACAAAGGCTGAACTGTATTACAAGCAAAGCTATTTCTTTCATGTTGTTCTTTATAAATTATGCTATAGGCCTAGACAGGTTAGACAGGGGCCTCGGTTAATCAGTGGATTAATTTGGGTCCAGCAATTACGTTGGAAGACAGCTGTTCTGTGTTTCGTAACCTATTGTAGTATTCATTTGGACTGTAAAGGCTGTATCAGAAGTAAGTTGGTGGTTACACCTCCAGATATTTCTCAACCATAAAAGGAATATGAGCTTATACAGTTCACTTGATCTGCCTTTCCATTTTATGCCTTAAAGAAAACATTGCAGGAAAAAGCAGTTGAATTGCAACATCCCTAAAATCTGAGAAAAAGCTGAAGTTTGCTTCTGCATCTGGATTAGTGGAAGTGATTCATTTGAAGATGATACTAGCTATTCATTGTTCACTGCCTGATTTCTTTACAAGGCAGGAATCAGTACGGAGTACTCCATTCACCGAGCACAAATCATTACAATTTAACTTGTGAGCACATTCTGATTTCCTGACATGACCATTCCACAGACTGCTCTGAAAAGATTTCATGCAAGTCAGCCTTTACTATTGGCTGAATGCTAATTATACAGATCATGGGAAGAAGACAGTTGAGAGCAAATCCTTGTGTTAGCACTTCTTGTAGCACAGCCGTAAGAAAACACGGCTGGGAATCAGTCTCTTGGAATTTCAGATGCATGTTAAAGCTTAAAGAAACATCCACTTTCTGATTAAGGTTCTTATAGTGCTAAGACTGATTTAGCCTGCTTATGAAAATTAATGCCCATTGGATAATTAACTGATATTAAAGGAATTTGGTAGAAAAAGCAACCTGCTGGGTTCCTCTTGACCACAGTCCAAAGATATACTGCTCTGCTTGGTGTAATTAGTAAGACATCATTACCCTACAGCTATACTGCAGAACCATTAGTCCATATTGTTGCCTCTCTCCTGGAGCAGCTGTAAGCAGGTGATATGGATGAATGCTATCAGTTAATATCAATTATTATGATCTCACAACAAAATCACACATGGCAGGGTGGATTTTTTTAATGTAATCACTTTCATATTATCATAGAAGGTTAAAGTCACACTTCTAATGCAAAAATAGGTGCTAAAGTTCTTAGTAAATTAATCTCTTTTCAGATGCCCAAGGAAGTTCAAGTGTGCAATAAAAAGACTGGTTTTTTTCTTCTGATAAATCCATGTAAAAACTGAATATGGTGGAACTAAGTATTTAGTATTCTAGGCCATATTCCTCAAATCAGAGCAGCTACTTACTACTCTGCTGCCAGTGTAATCTATTAAGCAGTCTTAATCTGACAAATGAAGGACAATAGCACTTTAGTAAAGGGCTTTCTATCTGCTTAGGAAGCCTGCAAAGGGGCTCTGAGGACTGTCACTCTCATCACACCCCAGAAGCAGCCATACAGCTCTCCCTCCCTGAGCTCTTTGCAGCTGGGTGTGCAGGACAAGAGCAGAAGATCTGGCAAAGCTGTGCTTCCCACCAGCTCAACCACACACTGAGAGCAGAGTGCTGCCTTGCTCGGCTACACATCAGCATCCAGCTATTGCTTTTCCCTGTGATTTGGCTCTTGGAAAGACCAAACTGGCAACGTGACTTTCTTACACTGGCAAGGCTAAAATTCATTTATCCTGCTGATTTCAGAGAGGGTGTTAGTCACTCTGTCAGGACTGTTGCCAGCCCTCAGGCATTCTTCCTGTATGAGTTACCCAAAGAATGATTTTTAGACTGTGTGTATGTGGGTCCAGTGCTTATTTTTTGTTCTTCTAAGAATTTTTTAAATTCCTCCCTAGCTCAGCATGATGATACCTGATAAAAAGCAGGGGGTCAGGAGGCCATTCAAATGCCCCTTGCCCAGCTGTGCAGCAAGACTGTGCTACTTTCAGTCTTCTGCGGGTAAAGCAGATGAATCAGAAAATAATGCTAACATTTTTGCAGCAGTATGAGAAGCACATTAGTTTCACTCATACAAAACCAACCAACCTTTAGCAAGCAGACTACCCATAACTGGGCGGTTTTCAATGGATTTAAAGAAGGGAACAGGTAGCAGGAAGGCTTGATCTTAAAAACACAAATTAGAGACTAGACAACCAGGGTGTCCCAGGCCCACTTCTGATACAAAATAACAGCGAAACACTTCTCGAATATTCTTGATTTAATCCTGTGTGTGGCAATACAGTCATCTTGCAGTGTTTCAGTCATCACTCTGTGTTGTTCTGGGTGCAGCACTCTGAAAAGACTGGGATGCTTTTATTTCACGGCCTTTGCTTTTTTGGAGGCTGGGGTGGCTGGGAGGGTCTTTCAAATTCACACCTGTGGAAGGTCTAGTTGAAAACACAGGAGCACACAGAGCAGTGAATGAATGCACCAAATCAAAAATCAGGTGCAGTATATAGCTGGATTATCACAAGTTATACAGCTCCTTCTTTTTAATCCATTTGAAACTGCTGCAACCTTTTGACTTAGGAAAGAAAGTTGCAGCAAGATGTTTCTGCTGAAGATGTTAACTTTGATAAAGTTAAGTCCCTGATGCCAAGTTAGGGAGACAAGTGGAGTTCACATCAAAATGGGAGCCCTTGGTTCAGCAGTATGCCTAAAGACAAGCTTTCTCAAGTGGGCAAAATGTGCATCTAATATGTTAGCTAGATGTTTTGACAGCGTGGTGTTCATGCGTTGCTTGTGTTCTAACCATCTGGTGAGCACATTAATTCCTCCAGAGAAGGGAGAGACAGCAAGCAACAAGCACGGCAGAGGTTTGCACAGTTTACATTACAGCTTTACACCCAGCCGTGAGGTCGCAGCACTGCACCCCTAGAGCAGAGTTTGGCAGCAACCAGCACCACGTCAGAAGAGACCAGACACAACCCTTGCACTCAGAGGGACCACATTTCTTCCTCTCTTGGCAACTGACACAGATTTCCGAGAGCACAAATATGAGAAAAATAACCCTGAGCAGACTGTCTGTGGGAGGTGCCATCAAGGCTTTTGCAAGTGCTACCACAGCACACCATGATGTGCCAGTCTGGTTCAATCACTGTTTTCACAACATAGTAGGAGCAAGTCACAGGAAATTGTGTGAAAGGAGTAACAGCATGGAGAGGACACTAAAACCTACTCTAACATGGGTTAGGGGAAACCAGTACAAATAAAAGCTGGCAGGCTGTAACCAGCAGGGTGGAAGATCTGCTTTCAGAAAACAGGCAGGAAAGGTGTGAGGGAATTTAACTTCCTTTCATAATTGTTGGTTCTCCTACCTTGGCACAAAAAGAAAGCACACAGATTTTATCCTCTGACTGACTCTGACTGGAACAAAACACTTCCTTTAATTTTAAACACAACTGCTAAACAAAATTTTGATACTCCTACAAGAGGTACTCATAGGTAAATTTTCCCCTTGTCAGCTCTCAGATGCTCATAGAGGAATGCATCAGTTAGCCTGGCTGGGGATGATACAGTTTCAATTTTTTTTTGGCAATGGATATTTCTGTCATACCCTGGTAACTTCATTTAAGGTTTTGCATGAGGCAGAATGGTCACTCCCTTAACTAATGTCATCCACATCTCCTCATTAGCTTCCACTACTTGCAGCCTAGAATGTTAAACAGGTTCAGCAGGTTCAGGTATAAAGAAAGGTGTATCTAAAATCCTTCACTGTGGTTTGTCATTACTTGCAGTTAAGGCAATTTTTTGTTTTGGCAGTGTCATCTTTAAGTCATTAGATATGTCACCTCATTTCATTAAAAGCAGTCAAGTTTTTTTGATAAGGTGCACCAAGATGACTAAACTATTGATATTCAGGACTTCACATCTCAAAGCGCATGTGCCAGATGAATATCATAGAAGGATCAACTAACTGACTTTAAGAAAAAAAATTTGGGTCTTTCTTATTGCCATTAAGAAGCATGGAAATGCTCAAAGCTTTGGGGGATACCAAGTTACAGTTTTGAAAAAAAAAGATAAAATTCCTCTAGCATAGGTCTTTCAGATTAGTGCAAACCAATATATTGTTGAGAGAGTAGGTAATAGACATTGGACATAGATCCTCCACACAAACCTTTGTATTCTCAAAACTTTACACTTAAAAAAAGTTATTTTCACTGTTGGTTTTATGTGACTATGTAGAGGGGATAGAAAGACAACCCTAAGTGATATGTTTCATGAGCACTTCTGCAAAGGTGAAGAGGATAAGAATTTGGCATCGAAAACTTCTAACTTTACAGTGTGTCTCATGATAAGGACAAGGCAAGACACTTCTTATGTCAAAGTTGTTTCTCAGGAAGCGAATAAAAGCAGAGATCTTGCAAGAAGCTAGTTTAAGAAGCTTCAGATTTTCTATATATTTTATGCACAAATAATCAGCTCACTGAGGAGTCCTTGGTTTTTCATGTGAATGACAGACTGTGAACTTTTAAAATGAAAGTTCTGTGCAGAGTGGATGTGACACAGTGAAAAATGAGTAGTCACGGTGCATTGCCATCGGTTCACAGCTCTGACATAAATGCTATTTCATTCACTTCCTTCTGCAACCCTAAATAATACACAGAATCCAGCTTACAGAAATTAAATTTCTATATAATTAAATCCATAAACATGGAATTTGATACTGCACTCAAAACCAATTTATTTCCTTTATTTTCCTGGGCAAAAGCAGAGTATGAAATTTCATCATACATGTTCGTTCCTGCAAAACTATTACTATAATTAAGGAAGGATCTTGTGGTTAAGACATGAATAAAAGGCAGCAGTGATAGGGGGTGAGTACAACCGCACTACAGCTTACAGAAGTTCTGGTTTGAATCTGCAGAATGAAGATAATTTAATCATAACAAAAATTAGACATGATAATGTGTATTAAAATCCACCTGCAAAAATAATTCATAACTGTGTTTTATACTATACACAAACTCAGAGCAAGAAGCCATATTTTCTTTTATTGAAAATGCATTTTACACATTTTAATGAATATTAAAGGCATTAAGAAGTTCAAGGCACTGCACTGGGACTTGATTGCAAAACTTTCCTCTAACATTGAGAGTATTTGATTTAGGAGGTGTTTTGATTTTTTTCTACAGTGTAAACTAGAGAAGTTTATGGTCTCAGTGATAGACAATTAATGCATTCAGATTGTTAAAACCTCATGTTCCAATGTATGCTCAATAATCAGAAGTCCAATGTCATCTCTGAACACATTCCAACTGCACTTAATGCAATTAATTGGTTTTTAGAAGAACAGAACTGTAAATCCAAGGATACCTGGTGGACAGAAAGCAAGTATAGATTAATCTCAGTTCAAGGGGGGAAAAAGGAATAATTCTTTGCTGCATAATACACTTGTCATGTAGGCCTCTCCTTTAAATAGCTTTAACCAGAGTAATTCCATATTACTCACATGCATATCAACTGCAGTGAATCAAGACTTGCAAATTGGAATTTTATTAGCCATAACAAAGTTAACAAGTAATCTTCCAGTGTAATACTTCAGCATCACTTACTCTTCCATTTTATCTGACAGCAGCTCCTGATACCCTCAGGAAAGACAAATCATTCACCCTTAGTGACCACCATCAACACAAGTGGCCAATTGGTCTTCGCGAATGAGGAAGACACAGCAGCAAAAAGACCACTCACAAACACAACTGCACAGCTTTGTGTCCTCAGCAGAAACCTGAAAGCTTTAAGCAATGAAATTATTGTATATTTCTGCAGCAAAATTTCCTGATTAGTTTTGAATGAAAGTCACAATAACCAAAAATTTCCCCCCTCAAGGACAACTGATGGTATTCGTTCTTATGTGTTAATATGTTTGAAAAAAAATTGCATTTAAAAGAACAAAAAAGTGCATTGAGTGCTGCTTGTAGGGGCTGGAGCTACATGTGTGGTATTTGTTATCAGCTTGTGAAACATATCCAATATGATAGTGAGAGTTTCAAAGAAAATAGCTAAGAAATGACTACATCGATTTTCTCACAAGATGCCACTATAGATGTGCATTTCTAGAGCATAGATCAGACTTTGACTCTTGTGCAAAGCTCTACATCTCTACCCTGTGTTGCACCCACTTTTCTTTACTAAAGAAGTCATTCTGGATATTGGAGGCTCTTTAACAGGAAAGGGTTTATCAGCCTGCTGTTTATTTTAAAACTGCTCACATTTCACAAAGTACCAGGATTCTTTTCTGAAAAGTATTTTGAGGCAGTGACTTTACTGGAGAGACTTTGTGCCAGCACCAGTTTAACTGGTGTGTTGGCTTCCAGAATGGTTCCAACATATCTTTATGGTAAACTCATTTGCAGGACATTTTTTGCCAGGGCAGACTAAGAGGCAATACTCTCCCCTTGAGTTTGTAATAGATTTGGATTCTGAGATTTATATGAAAAGCAAATTCAACCACGACTTTGGCTGGAAGGATTTGTTTGTCTTCTATTTCATTCTGAGTGCTGAAAATGCTAGAAACTTTTTTTTTCTTAAGGAAAGCTTAAGATTCACTAACTCATTCTTTCATTAAAATGGTATGAAAAAAGCAACAGGGAGAAGGGACTCCAGTATGGTGTGGGCAGAATCTAAGTGGAGAAAAGGAAGTACCTTCTCTCATTACACATACCCAGGCCTGAGAATTCTTTAACCCAGGGAGCTTTGCAAGGCCTGGGGAATACCTGAGAAAGTGCTTAGCAATGTCTACTGCAATGGCATTGAACTGGCCAAGACCATTCTGGTTCCTCAAGTCCAAATGTTTCAGCCACTGAAGGAGTCCTCTTACACTATAAATCATAAATCTCTAAATAAGCAGACTTAAAGAGGTTAAGATTATTCTCAAGCATGGAAAAGGCTCAAATAGAGGAAATAAGTCTGCACATAATATAGCTTACCTCTGTCATACTAAGACCATCACAGGGCAATTGCCTGAAATAAAATGCAGTAAAGAGAATAGATTGGCCTAGTAAAACAAATGCCTCATTCTAATCAACTGGACAAAAATCAGTAAACCAGATCCTTATCTCTGGACTAAATAGCTGGAGTTTAAGATGGGATGTTTAGAAGAACCTCTAATTTTTGTAAAACTCTGTGTAGGACTCATCTACTGAGGGGACTCAGTTGCAGCAGAGCAGAATTAGCTTCCTTCTGTAAAACAGACACCTATTACCTGGGCAGCTGAACGGCTCTTTGAGATCCAGTGATGATATTGACAAAATCTTGATTTACTGTAATGGAACCTAAGTCACTAAAACATTTAGGTGCCTAAATTTAGGTGTCCTCATATTGTGGATCTCACTCACTATGGGGTGACTTAAATGGTTCATGTCAAGCCTTCTCAAGTCACAGTCTCTCAAATTAGAGCATTTGAAGACCTAGAAGATATGTCAAATCCCAGTTAAGCCTGAAAGACATGCAGAGATCAAACCAAAGAGTAAAAATAAATGTAATAAACTATAGTTTGTTTAGTCACAAACTATAGTTTTCTCTTTCCACCATAATTTGAGATATATTACTGCAATCAGAAAGAAAAAAATTAAATAAAATATGGAAAGCAAGTAAAACTAGACATCAAAAAGATTGTATCTCATTTCAAGGTCTCAAAGATATTCTGAGGCATATTGAGTTTATAACAAAAAAGCAAAATCCTATATTTTACGAGCACTAACTATAGTTCTGAGAAAAAAAAATCCAAGTCAAAATGGTTTGTGAATTGCAGTGAAAAACTGCTGTTCATGTTGCTAAACATTATAAGAAATAACACTGAAAAATTATGCTGATTCTGGATTTTGATAAATCTCTGTATAATACAATTTATACTCTGATAATTTGATCATCAGTTTTTATCTGCTAATACTGTCTTGATTGATGGGTCAAGTAACTTCGATGAGTCCTGTTTCTTGGCTCCATCTATGGCATAGGTACAAGTTCTTTTGGCTTCTTCACTTTTTTTAACGGTAGCTTAAAGTTGAGTTTACACAGGTTTTATTCACTAGAGTTCTGTCAAATTATTTTCCAAGAGTGTATCTAAAAGAGGTTTCTGATATTACAGAATCCCCCAGTCTCTCAAGTTGTAGACATTCACCCATCTTATGCCACTTCTGGGACGGTTTGGCAGGCATTACCGACATACTATTCCTCCTCCATTCCTCCTCCATTCCATGCAGCTGCAGCTGCATCTCCACTTCTGTCCTCGGAAGTTATAATGCTTAATCATTCTTTGCTACTGAGCAATCCGTAGGGGATGCAGTTTCTAAGATGGTCCAATTTATTTGATGTCATCAACCCTCAGGGAATTGCTTTTACAGCTGAGTTGAATGTTAATGATCAGTATTCCATATTCTAAAAATGGCAAAAGGTCTATGGAATAATCTCTGTAGCTATTTCTTGGATGCAATGGATAAATATTAATAGGTCTGCTAAAAATATAATCATTTGCCCTACAAAAACACTTCAAAGAGTATAAAGAGTATAAAATCCATCCCTGCATCTTACATATACCAAATCATGCACAATAATGAGTCCCTGTATAATGACGGTATTAAATTGCATCTCAAATTCGTGTCACTGAAAATTCATTTAGCGTTTTTCACTTACAGGCATCAGAAGAAAATGAGTTAAGACAGTCCTGCTACTGGCTGTGACAGAAACATTTGTCTTCCAATGCTTGTAAATAAGGAAAAAGGAAATAAGAATTGATTGATAAAAATTTGACTGGAAAAGAGTTTAGTCATTTATTAGTATGAAAAAACTACTGTCACAGATCTAGTCTGTATAATGCACCATACTGGGAGGAAAGGGTTTCTGTATAGCCCAAGGACGAAATTAATAGTCACAAAATCATACCAAAACCGATGCCTCCCCCAAGTTCAGACTGAAGCTTTTGACAACTAGTTTCTAATTGTAAGAGAAGTAGGATAAGGTCTTTTAAGAGGCCAAATAATTCAGGAGTCATTTAGCGACTAATGATCTCTATTTCCAATACCATGAGAACAACAGTATGTGAGCTAATTTTAACATGTGGAAAGAACATTTAATTTTATCAGAAGGAAACAATGAGGAATCTAATTCATTCTCCACATGTGTGCATAACCCCCATTGATATTAATAAGAGTTAATCAGCCTATGGAGAGGAAAATAGGGCTCCAGATGTGGCAAAATGTTTTAAGAAAATTACACACAGCTTTCTAATGACCACAAAAATTATTTCTTTATCAGTGGAGAGAGAAAAATGGCTTCATATCCAGGCAGTCATGACACGTTTCTGGCTTTCTCAAGGCTATATTTATGTGAGCGGTGGTACACACATAGACACACACACACACTCACAAATGTGTATATGGATGGTGTCTCACAGACACACAAGCATATTCTTCTCAGTTGTTGTCTTTTTCCAACCAAGGTGATCCATGGCACAGGGTTGTCTGAAATTCCACTGCTCTTCCTACTGGCTGCTTTTCACAACTAGGAGTAAAGGAAGAAAAATTTTGCTTAATTCATTAATTTTTTTAACTGAGTGTTTAAAGTGCTGTCAGAGGTAGCCGACAGGACAAATAAAGGCTGGTGAAGAATCTTCTTTGCCCTGTGCTGCGTTTGGCTGTAATTCTACTAACTTTGGTGAGTGAGGAGGGTTAATCTTGATTAGTCATTGGCAAATTTCCTCAGTTGCCTATTGGTATTCTTGAAGCTGGATGTGCTTTGACTTAATCCTTAACATTTGTACCAGTCATTTCCACTTTCTTTTCAGGATGAACTTTGATATAAGAGGTTGATCTTCAGCAAGTCATTCCATCTAATTATTCATTCTTCTGAGGCATTTCCTTCTGAACACATAAAAATACTTTGCTGTTTCTATGGTGGAGATCTTTCCCTTCGTTTTCTGAACTTTTTGAGAGCACAGCGCTCCTAATGCTGTTGGATAAACCAACCATTGCTAAATGGGACCTCTGTAGAGCCTGAAAGGGTCGTCCTTTTATTGGTGTTCACAGCAGAATTTTAACTAAATGACATTCAACTTTCTTTTCACACCACTTCCTGGGGAAGAGCCCAGGCCTTGAAATCCTGCACTGTATGTTCTCTGTAGCCAAGAACCTGCAAACTTGAACTAAATCATCCCCAATGTTTTTACAGTCCCCATTCTGTTAAGCTAAGCTTATGATGTGTTAATGTTATTTGCACGCAGATACTTATTGATGACTCTTTTATATAGCTTTCATCTAATTTTATCTTTAATACAATGTTCAACTTTAGAATCATATAATTTGAAGCCTTTGTCTCTGATAAAATTCCCTAGAATTTGCATTTCACACAACGTTTTTGCATGTTTCAAAATGTCAGGATAATAATAAGAGCAGGACTACTGGGGTTTTGTTTCATTTTACACCTGTGGAATGAAAGGCAGGTTGGGTACAGGCATCTCTGTTTACTTTTCTTTTGAGTCATAGACAATAGGATATTCAGTCACTGATGAGAGCTCATTTGTACTCTCAATGTTTTTCTGTCCACTTAAGCTGATTTTATGTAACACGCAAAATTACTATTCAATATTCATTTAATTATGCACCAAATACAGTAAGCCAAAGAATTAGCTTAATCAAGCTTTTTTCTTCCTCAAAAAATCTCAAACAAACCAATGAAACCAGAAAAAAAAAAAAGAACAAAACCAACAGATAAGAGCTATGACAGGTATTGCAGATAGGCTCCTGACTTGACTATCAGGAAACATTTGTTCCTCTCCTGGTGTGGCTGTTTACCTCTGATGCTGATTTTAAACTGGAGATTTCATTTTGCCTTCGTTTACTTTGTCAGCTTTTTCCATTGGCAGTCTAAGATAGTTACTTAGCAAATTTCTACTTATGGTTCAGGCCATATATATACATATCTATATCTGTATATTAAACTATTTATGGTATAGACATACTCTTTACTAGATTTCATTAAAATGTTCCCTCAGTTGTGCTTTTATGTTTGTAGGTGCATTTGTATATATATATATATATGTATATATAAAAATATATATATATAAATATATATATATATATGTATCTCAAACTATTTATGGAATAGACACCCTCTTTACTACCTATTAAGTTGAGCTTTAATCTTTGCAGGCCAAATATTCCTCCCAAATCACAAACAACAGGTTTAGAAATACAGATCTCATCAAAGTACTACTGAGAGTTTTGGAGGGGGAGGTTTTGATGATAGTGAATTTGGTGAAGGTTTGGTTTTAATGACACTAGGACCAAAATCTGGCCTTCCCTTCAAGGTAAGGGCTGTCACATATTTAAAATGGACCTGACTTAGGAAATTAAAAGGGGCCAACAGCCCAAATTGTGAGTTCCTGTCACTATTGCTCACTTTCTCCATTCATCTGTACTCTATAATCTGCATACAAGATAACTTCATCCAGTTCTGAATGAGAGACAAAGCTTATCCTCTTTTCCTGGGAATTTGGACAAGAGCTGGTTGCAGGATAGAGGCGGTTCTATTTTTATCTTTTTAGTAGAACTTCATCATATTATCCCTTATATATATTTGGTCTGGATGCTTAGAACCACAGCAAAGGATCTCAGGCAGAAGACACATGATTGGGAAAAGTCAACTAAATAAGCAAGGTAATCAATGATGCCATGGATAGCTAAAATCTTACAAAAAAACCTTACTAAACTCTAGGTTTCCTCAGGATAATGGTTCAACACCTAAGATCTGCAGAACTTGTTTGATACTTGCTTCTTTCTCACAAACCTCTTAGAGCTCAAAATCCCATTTCTAACCTTCTTTGAGACTGAGAAACGATAAGAACAGATATTTTGGTAAACCTGTGTTTACCTTGTGGTTACCATTAGTGGAGTGGTACTAGGCAGGTGTATGTGGGGTTTTATTGCTTCAAAGGATGCATTTTCATTTTTAAATGCCACAAAACCCCTGAGTTTTTGAGTAGGAACATATGCTTCTCCTGGTTTATTTCCTCCTCCCACTACTGCATAAAAATATATATTGACAGTGCCTTGTGGCATTACAATTTTTACTGTGGCGCATTATAGTTTCCAAAACACATCACTTTTTATGATATGTGGTAGCTTAAAGGGAAAAGCAGTATCCAGCAGGGAAATGAAGGGTAAAACACTGGCCTCTTTGAAGTCAGTGAGAAAAACTATTACTGCATTCAGTAGAGGCAAGGTTTCAGTCCAAACATTCAGGGAGAAACATGGAGCCATATATATAATTTTATCTCCTGGGCAAAACCATAGAGAAGAGAAGAGCAGTGCATTCATCTGGAATCTAGGATGCTTAATGTCAGTAGGCCTTTCGGAAATTGCGTTACATAGATGAATGGTATGTTGGTCCAATGAAACATCCAAAATCTTATTTGACTTCCAAGTCTATAAAAGAAGAAAAAAGGACCCAAAAACATTATAGCCCGTAAGATTTCTGTTTACATATGTAACACAGAGCCAAACATATCTGAGAATAGAACAACCAAACTTGAGGCTTCCCCAGGCTATATTAGTACATTGCAAAGTATACAGAATTACATTTAGATGGTATTTTATAAAGGGGCAGTAAACGTTTATAAATAAAAACCATATTAATATGGGAATTCTCCTCTAGTAGCTGCCCTTCTATAATTTAAGATATTTGTAGCTAATTAAGAGAATCTAGTAACACAGTTAAACAGGGAAAATATTGAGATAAATAATTCATGAACATCTGAAGTAAAACACTGCTAAAAAGATATTTTGACTAATTTACTTCTGACAAATAAATGAGCAAAGCTTTGTTTTTGCAAGAGCCTAATGAACACAATTTTCACTTCTGTAGCTGAAACAAAACTTATTTTGAACAACTGCCAGTTTAATTTCTAAAGGCTCATAACACACAACTTAGATAACAAATCATGCAGCTCCACCACTATTTGTGAATTTTGAGTATATGAACACATTTTTGCACTGAACAGTTCTCAAATCCATCAGCCAAAATGTCAGTACCAAGAAACAGTAAGAATGCTGGAATAGCAGCTAAATTCATTAATTAAATCTTCATAGGTTGGCATATAATTCACATACAAGGAAGAAAAATGACGGGAGAGTTAAAGCAGTTCTAATCTGAGCCCCACTCTTTTTTCCTTTTTAATGAAACAGTAAAGCTGAGGCTTTGATATCACTGCTTTGTCATGGTAATTGGGAAGCTTGAATTCAACAGGATGACTTTACTGTAGGTTCAAGAAAGAAGAGATGTTGAACTATAAGGAAAAGAATTTATTTAAATGTCAGTCTAGATAAAAGGCCAGAGGTTAATAAAAGCTATGCATTGTACCTTATGGAGCTTCTTTTTTAAGTACAATCTACTTAAAACAATTCTATAAGAAAAGCTCAGTTTAGGCCCAGTAGGTCTATATTTCATATTGAGTTTGTTAATATACAGTAACATAAGACTTAGAATACTTGGGGTAGTGATTATTGTTGTTAAGTTCTTCAGAATTGTTTCTGTCCTTGTTTTTTTCACTTCCTCACCTACATCAAATTCTGTGGTAGTGCAATTGTTTCCAATAATTATAGAAAAGAGGTTGAGAGTAGCTTTTATACAAACATGACCTTCACACTAAAACGGGATCTTTTCTGTTCGGAGAAAGACAGTACAGAAACACGGAGAAACCTCCTCTTTTCCTAGATATGTAGGTCTTGTTTGATACTTGTTGCCTGGACTAACAAAGCGCTTCAATGTTCAAAATTATGAGTGTTTATGGTAAAATAATTAAATATGTGCTTAAACATTCAGTATCTTGTGTTCAATTTCTGGAAAAATTCAAATTAAATGCTGTCATGTTCCAAAGTAAGAGTTTGATCATGATGTAACGGAGAACTATACTGCAAATAGTTTGGACTTTTAAATTCTGTTCTCTAAGGCAAAAGATTTGAAATTTGCTGATTATTATTAAGAAAGGAAAAGCACACTGAAGTTCAATTTCACCAGAAATGTTTCTGTACAATTTATATTTTTATAATCAGGTCTAATGGCAGTTGACTGGTAATTTCAAAATTTTTATCAACTTCCAATTACAAATTAGAGATCCACTGTACAAAAAACTTTGAAAACAACGTAACAAGGAAATTCTCTGCCTCAGTGAACTCTCAATCTGAGATTTAATTAAGCCAGGCTGTATGAGACAGGAAGAAAGAGGAAAGGACAAATAGGATGGATGTTCATAAATTAGTCATAGCAGCAGGTTTAGCACTCTGAAGTGATGACCAGCCCATTTGCTGTATGTTTTTAAAGAGATAATAAAATTCAATAGATGCCTCTAGTTTGTTCACCAATTGAAGGCACAGAGCTAAAAATTGCACCAGGCATTAAGGGTCTCAAACCTTCCTCTGGAGTACGAGGAAAAAAGTGAGAAATCACAGAGAGTCTTGAACTACATCACCACCTGCTGTTGCAACCATTATGACTCACATAATTTATTCATACCCAAATACAGTGTGCATCTGCTATTTATTGATATTTTGGTTTATTTTTTCTTACTATAGCTTCTGCTTATATAGAGTGAAGTTTCCAAGTACTGTGGAGAGTATATAAATATGGATTATATATTGCTTATAAAGGTCTTTCCCTTTCACAACATCAAAGAATGATAAATGCATTTCCTCCCTTTCCAGCTAAGCAACATAAACATCAAAGGAAGGATAAGCATTTTAGGTCTTTGCACACTAAATCTTTGTGTCATATGTCTTGCTGTCTTGCACATACCATTTATATTTCTATACCTATTACATAATCAGAGCAGTGGGCCAAACATCTTTACTTTCCTCTCATTTACATAATTAATTAAATCCCAACATTTTTGCCAAGTTATCTACACTCACACTGAAATAACAACTGCCAGTTTTCATCCTGAAATAAATTTGTTAACTAGGATTCAAACTCCTGTCCTCCCTGTCAGGCAAAAGTTTATGGCACATAGTAAGCCATTACTCCTCTGCTGTAATAGCCCAGCAGTCAGATATAGTGGATTATGCCAGATTCCATAAACTGAGATGCTGTAAAACCAGAAGGGCTTTAAGGATTGTACTGCAGCCACCTACAGGGGCTTGGCTTCTGGAAATCAACACGAAGTGTATTGGATGGAGAGGGCTTAAGGCTGAAGAGACTCAGGACATGCTGGTTTCAGGCCAGATTCTTTTAGGAGGGCTCTTATGAAATGGCTCCTGTATAATGGAGATTTCAACAGCTGAAAGATAGCGACATAAATTATTGTCTGCCTCAGATTAATTTTTTTCAGATGGAGTAAGCCAGGCTGATACAGAGATTCATGTTGCTGCAGGCCCTATCTAGTGACCTTTTTTTTTTCTATCTATACTTATATTTTAGATCTCTTTTTTTGCAGCAGGAAGCATTCTGCCAAGTCAATAAAATAAAAGAAGTTCTAAGCAGAGGCCTTTGCCTCCCCTGTGAAAATACCTAGTATGTCTAAAGTTGAATGAGAGGAAACTAGGATGTTAAATTCCTTGATACTTAGCTATGCAATAATCCATTTGGTCAATAGGGGAAAATCTGGCTTCTTGAAGGAAAGAAGCACAGTTCTGCCCACTTTCCTTTATTTGTTATTTCTAGGTTTTCATCCTGCTGTCCGGGGGAAGAGTGACTTTCTGCTTGCTTTTATCACATGGTAGCATTAAAAATTATATATCAGCTGGGATTTGCCTTCACAAAGTTATTACAAGTTAGCTATGATACTAATGACCAAGCAGCAAGCAGGTGGCCTACCTAATAATCTACCGAGGCTTTGTTTTGAAATAAGGACACAAACCAGTACATACCAGTCGTCTGGGGAACCAAGGCCACACCAGAGGCCGCTCCATAATGCAAAATCAGCACAGTCATGTCCTCAGCTGTCAAAGTCACTATGTTTTGCACTGATGGCTCTCCAAATGCAGGTCCTCATCCTGCTTAGACTCACAATTTCACCAAAATACATTGTTCCATCAGAATTTGTGCGACAATGAAATTGTGCATGTACCCACATGTCAGCAGGTTCAGAATTACACTGTGAAAGTAAGTTACTTCCAAACGCAATTTTACTTATTTTTGTGTTGGGTTCAATAGTTCTTGGGCTGCAACATTTATTGTTTGCTGTAATTCCATGGTATTTACTAATTTTTGGTTATTGGAGAATAAAATGTGTGTAAGTTCTAGCTTGAACAGGAATTCTACCATGCAGAAATATGAGAGGGGATTATTAAGGTACGGAAATAACCTTTAATGTATTTTCTGATATTTCCTTAGAAATATTTTTCTGAGTTCCTCAAAACTTTCAGAAGCTGGGACTTCTCATCAAAGTGCAGACACCATGGAAGCAGGCTACATTTATTTCTATAGGGAGAGTAAAGTGGACTGTTTTTATCAGATTTATATGAAGCACACACTTGTGAAAAGCCCAGGAACAGTTTACATCACAGTATCTAGTTTACAATTTAAAGTTTATTCTTGATATCTGAGTATTCGTACCACTAGTAATGGATGAATCTGGGCTCTGCACAAATTACACTAGGACAGAATCTGCTCACATTTTCTGCAAAATAGAACTGAGATTATATTGGAATCTCTTTACTTTGCACTTTTTACACATAACAAGGCTACTTTTGCGTCCTTTAAATTTGCTTCCCCTTTGATCTAGTAGTTTCCCCTCTAATTTCATGGCGTTTATGTTCTTTGCTCCTAACAAGAAAAAGGCCATCCTGTCTTGAAATGTGCGAGTTTATTTTAATCTACTGTACATTTCACTTAAATTTATTAATTTACCTTTCAGTGTTGTAGAAATTGAGGTTACACAACCTTGTACCTGCAGTTACCACAAAGATTATCAACAGTTGCCTGTCCTTCAAAGGTATACACATTCATAACCAGACACGTACAGACTCACTGGCTTTGGACAAAAAATACTCCATTTGCAATTATTGGAATACCTGGATTAGTTACTCTTTGAAGAAATTCCTCTCTTGATTTATCCAGATTTATGGCTGGAAAGAAAATTTAAAATTAATTATGAAAATTCTTTCTATCTGCAAAGTCTCAGCAGAGTGAGGAAGTTTTCTCTCTTTTAGGTTATTTGCCCTTTTCCCTGCAGATTCTGCTGGTTTTGTTAGCACCAGTCGTGTGGGACACATTTCTGACAGCTGCTGGAGAGACACGAGGGCAAGACAGAGCTACACTAGGGAGGGGGAAAAGAAGATATAACAGACTACAAGGAGGCAAATACTAGAAAGAAAGATATAGCAGGAGGAGCAGGAAAAACGACCACGTAGGAGACAAGCGAATACTATTCAACTATTCAAAACAACACAAACACTGAGTGAACAACTTACTAGTACAATCTTGATGTTTACCATATTATTACAGTATTTTCCTACATCCCAAGCATCAGCCTGTTTTTATGACCTATCTGCCTTTTTCAGTTTGTCCTCAACATTCAATCTTTAAAATGCATGACATGAAATATTTGGCCAAAGACCAAAAAGCAGTGACACGCCTGTGCTGTTTTTATGTCTGTACGTGGCAATTTACAGATTAGTAGGAGTTGCTTTAAAGCTCGTTCCTTCTCGCACGGAGCAAGACGTCATTCCAAAATAAAACCTGGAAAAGCAAGCTGGCTGCAGCCGCGTTCCCACCGCTCCCGTCAGGAACCCCGCGGGCGGTGCGGGACCCAGCGCCCCGCTGCCGCGGCAGCGGGGATCGCTGCCGCTGGTGTCTCCGCCGCTAGAGGGGGTCTCGGGACCTGTTTTCCCGAGATAAAAATGGGAACCGACTGCAGGGTCTAGGGAGCCCGGAGTGGATTTTGGTTGCGGGAGGAAAGGAAAGCGGCTGGGCGCGGGTTACAGAGCGAGCAAGCGGTTTGCACGCTCGTCTGAGACACGGGGTAGCCGGGTGGGTAAGGCTTAGATTACCAAAGGAACTTTAATGGGCTTCCTCGCTCCCGAAGTAACTTTGTCTTACAGACTCCCTGTTACGAAACATGGAAGGCTTTCATAAATCAGCGTCATGGCAAATAGGTTGTAAGCTTCTTACAGATCCCGTGCCAGCGAGACTGTGCCATGCCACTCGGGGGCCCACCTTCCTGTCGTCTTCCCAGCCCCGTTTTATAAATTGAGATGGAAGCTTTGGCTGGCGATAAAGCGCTGCAAAGGGAACAAGAAGGGCAGGAAGAAGCCTCCAAGCGATGCTTTCTTGGCTCTTCCCCTTTCCCACTTGCACACTGAAACACAGGGCAGCGGCCCAACCTGGCTGGCCACAGACCCATCATAGCCCCGTTGGATGCCTGGCAGCCGCCCCCCGTGCACCCCCAGAGCCGCAGGGACCGGGAGTGCTCCGGGAGGACGTGGGGGGACAGATCTTAATTGTAGCCGGGCCGGGACGCCGCAGCACCCGCCGTGCACCTGGAAGGGAAAATCCGGTGTTGGTGTCGGCCGGATTTCTGTGGTGGTTTTTTTTTTTTTTTAACAAAACGGATGCCAGGAGGGAGGAAAAAAAAAATAGAATAAAAAGGAAAAAAGTGAGAGTGGGAGCGTGCCAGGCGGGAGGGGGAGAGCCGCGGGAACGGAGGGCAGCCCGCGGGGGAAGGAGGCGGACAAAGGGCGGCGGGGCGCGGAGCCCACACTGCGGCACGGGCGAGGGGGCGCCAGGCCGAGGCGTTCAACAGGCGCTGCCGCCCCGCCGGGACGGGCGCCGGCACATGGCAGGAGCCGCGCTCGCCGCCAGCCCCGTGCCAGGCGGCGGCGGCGGCCGGGAAGGGGCTTGGCCGCCGCTCGGCGGGGCTGCCGCGCCGCCGGGGCTCGCCCGGCCGGGACCCACCCCGCCCGCTCAGCCGGGGCCGGCAGCCCGGCCGGCAGCGCCGCCGCTTCCTTTGTGTGCGTGAGGGGAGCTGCGGCGGGTCCCCCCGGCGGGCTGTCAGAGCTGCCCGCGAGGAGGCGGGGAAGGGAAGGGACGGGAAGGGAAGGGAGGAGGCGAGGGAAGGCGCTGGCAGGGCGGCTCTCCCGTCCCCGTCACAAGGTAAGCCCTGCTCCCCAGGGCGGAGAGAGGCGCTGGAAGCGCCGCGGGGCCCTTTCCGTGACCTGCTGAACGGCTTCGCCCAGCCCCGGAGAGCGGGTCACGGCCGCCTCCTGCTCCCCGGCGGCGCGGGGGGCCGAGCGCGGGCTGCGGCGGCGGCGCTGCGCGGCTCCGGCACTTTGCGATGGGCAGGCGGCAGCGGCGGCCGGACAGCAGCGGGGGCCGACGCGGGGCTCGCAGCTAAGGGGCGAGGAGGAGGGACCATGGCCGCATCCAGCAACTCCAGTTTGTCCGGCTCGTCGGTTTCCTCCGGTAAGTTTCTCCGGCGAGCGCCGCATTTCTCCGCTCCCTCCATTTTAGCAGGGAGCTACCTGTGTGCAGAGCGCCTCGCCGTCCCGCCCGCCCCGAGCGCCCCCAGCTCCGCGGCTACCGCCGCGGTGCGCCCCGAGCCCCGGGCGGGCGGTCCCCCGGGGAGCGGCGGTGCCCTGCCCGGGGTCGGGTGTCCCTCAGGCGGCGCCGAGGGGGGAAGCCCGGCCAGGGGAGGCACGGCGGGGCCCGGCTCGCCTCCCCGCCGCCCTGCCGTGTCTTTGTGTGGGGCGAGGGAGAGGGAAGCCCTGCTCCCTCTCCAGGGGAGCAGCATACCTCCTGGCTCGGGCAGGGGCGCGCCCGCGTCCCCGGTGCCTCCGCAGCGGGCACGTTACCGCGAGCTCCCGCCTCGGCTTTTGGGCGGGCGAGGGTGTTCAAAGACCACCGCACCCTGCTGACGGGCATCCCCTGCCGTGCTCCCCGCGGGGCGGGACCGGCCCCGTATCGCGCCCCAGCGCATCGTGGTGCCCGAGGTCGGGCGGGGGGGTGCCAGACGTGCCCGTTGCTGGGCGTCGTGGCACACCTCGTGTTTTGAGTACTTCTACAAGACTGGGAACAATTAAATTCCCAATACGGATAAAAAATGCTCCGGGTGACGGACCGCCCCAGGGTTTCCGCCGCGGAGGCCGTGCCGCGGGTGTGCGGAGCCTGTGCCTGCTCTGGGTTTTGGGGGTGCTGGGTTGAGCGGCGGTGCGGTACGGCTCGCTGCCCCGCTGCCCGGGAGAGCTGGCTCCGCTTCAGACCCGCAGGAAGGCAGAAAGTTAGGGTGCATTTTTAAGCAAGGCAGCCTGAAATTGAAAGCTCACAAGCTGTTAATACTTAACTTATGAGAAACTGGCTGAGAATACCATCCTGGCATTTTAGTGGGCTGAAGAAGTAAATAGAAGCATGAACAACTTTGGGGTTCAAGGGACTTGTGACTCAGTGTTTTATTTGAGGTGCCAGATTGAGAATTTGTGAGAGCGCTTCTTAAACATAGCAATATGTGCTGTGAAAAGCAGACAAGCTCCTTTGACTATCAATACAACTCTAGAAGAATATAAATAAATCTAAAAGGCAGCTATGTTTTTTTAAAGATGATGTATGTAACTTGCACAACATATTCTATGTCACTGTTCCAGCCTGCAACACTTACAGTCAGATCCAAAGAAAGAACTAGGTCCTAAAAATAAATATTTATTCCAACACTTTTAACAGAAAACACAAACACTGCAAGCCCTAATCGTCTTAACTAGAAAGTACCTGAAAGAAGTTGGCACGAGAAATTCTGCCTTGTGTTCACATTCACGATGCAAGAGTTGCAAGACTAGAATGAAAATAAGCAAGAGTCAAGCCAACTTCATAGCTTCTTAGTTAAGGTACTCATTTGGGCAATGTGATTTGATTTTATGCATCATTTGTATATTTTTACATCTAAGTTATGTCATAAAACTAGAAACAACTTTAAAAGCCCACACTGGAACCTGGGACTCTCTTCCTTGATACTTTAACCATTAAGCTGCAGAAGGGTGTCCCCAGCTTGGGGCAAGTGTGTATCTTTCTTGTTCCATGAATCTCAAGGTCTTTCTTGCATACTGTTCCAGTGTCTGAGGAAGGATGCTGGGTGCATATCTCTGAATCCCTCTGGCTTTACTTAATCTAGGCTCAAAAATCTGTCTCATGAATTGACAGATGTGTCTCCCTTCCACTCTTGGTTTAAATGCCTGAAGTGCGAGGAAGAGTGGGAGTTCAGGCACATCCTTGGTCTGAGCAGTTGAAGTCATCCAGCTCCAGGTGGCCTGCTGTTCAGCAGGTAAATCTAGCACCAAATTAACATCAAAGCAAAGGAACCGAGCTCTGGGCTTTAGATGTACATCATTAAAAGTCAGGGTGTTTGACACTTGACAGTACCCTGCTTTTGTATGAACCCTTAGCTATGGCTTACAACAATTTATGGTTTATCTTTTGTTTTGTGTTTTTACAAGGATGAGCATAGCTGAGCGTCGGCTCGTGTTTGGGGCTCTTAGATGCCATGGTAGTACAAGTAACAAATATTGTCAAGTACTCCATAAAATAACTGAGTACCCTTGGCTTTCTTAACTTATGACCTTGGAGTGTTTTTTTTTTGTTGTTGTTCCATTACATTCAGCCTATATTTCTTCTGTGAATATACTAATCGGAAGTTAAATTTGCTGCCGCATGATAAAGTTTCCAATATTAGCAGACACACCATATCTGACTGTGTGCAGCTGTATTTTGGCTGGCTGTGGTTTCAGTTCTCAGAACTCAGCAAGTCTTACAGCATTCTATTTACATGATCTAACCAAACAGTCTTGCTTTCAAGTTTAATTTAGTGGAATTTATATGCATGTTTAACTTGCCAATATGAAAATTTACAAATAGTACAATTATTCCTATTCCACAGAAGAGGGAAGGTTATACTACCACAATATATTCTGCTAGTAGAAAAAGGAAGTGAAGTTTGAGGCTGATAGCAGAATACCACACTGCAGAGCTCAGCTCTACCACTGACTTGATGCTTGGCCTTGATCAAACTGTGTTATGTATTGCAATCTTGAAGAGCGCTTCAGAGTTTGTCCATCTCATAGGGAACTTCTGAAGCCAAATTAAAGCATAGCTCATATAATCCTTTCAGATCTTGAAATAATCTAGAAATGATTACCATATTTGCAAATGCGTTTTTAGCTTCAGAAAAAAAGTCTTTTTTTTTAAAAAAAACACATGCCCATATACAAAGATTCTGACAAGTAATTTACCTGTTCATCTTGAGACCATATAAATAATTCAAGTTTGAGACCACTGTTAGGGTTTGCTGGTTTTTTGAGGTAGCAACTGAAGGTATGCGTCGTTTCTATCCTTAAATTAGTGTCTGTAACATCCAAATATATGATTAGAATTCAGCATTAGGACATGGTACTTGAGAAATTATAGGTGTTTTAAGAACTTCTGGGGTTAATAGCTGACTTGTGTATGCATGAGTACAAGTTGAATTGGTTGCTAGCCAGGTTCTGGCCCATCTAAACACAGTATAGTGCAGAGCACCTCCAGATTCCTTCTAGTCTCATCAAGCATTGGGTCAGCTTCTGTTGCCTATAAGGAAAGACAAGGGCTAGCTAGAATCTGTCTTAAAAGAAATAGAAAGTTTTATTGTCTGAGTGCGAGTAGTGGAAATTAGAGTTGAGTGGCAGATGGGAATTTTCATTCACTTTTTAAAGAGATGATTTCTTCTATCTCTGACCCACCATTCTTAAAATACAGATAGTTCTTCTTCCTTAGGCAGTGGCTGTCTCTAATATTCTTTACAGGTGAGCACAGATCATTTCTGAAGTAAGGTTTCTGCTTCAATACTTACCAGTTCATGTCAATAGGAAAAAAACAGTTCAAAGATATTTAATGTGAGGAAGCTTCCCAATAATTTTATGGTGTAGATATTCTGCTTGCCTACTTATGTTTCTGTAAATGTTCAAATGGGATTTATGGTCTTCACTTGAACTTCTGTCTGCATTAAAAACCAGAATTTGGTTCTGTTCTGGAGTGGTCATTTATAAGCACATGAGTGGCACGACAGGGTGGTTAGCTATAGCTTTTGTACAGATTGGGAGCTAGCATGCATGGAGAGCTATGACTTCAGCTATCAGCTAATGGTAAAGCAAGTATTTGTACTTAAGAGTCTGTTGCTCTTTTGATTTCACAGCTGGAGGATCAGTCCCTTCTTCAGAGCTTGTGCCTGTGGTCTGTATACTCATCTCAACAACCACTGTGAGGCTGCTAATTATAGCAGTTCGATAGTATTAGCTACTTGTCATAGGCTCCATCTGAGGGAAGCCTACGAAGGACTTTTTTCAGTAAGCTAGCACTCGCTGGTAACAAAATCTACAGGGGAGCCACGGGTATTTGTATTGTATTTCTTCATATACAGCTCTCTGCTTTTGGTAGCAGAACTTAAGCTGCTCTGACTACCAGCAGTTGTGTTTGAAGGTGGCTGGGGTAGAAAGAGGCATGAAATGCTGGGGGAAGAAGGTGGGCTTGATAAGCAATAAGTTAAGTATTCTTCTTTGGACCTTGGGTAAATCTGCACACCATATGAAAAGCTGAAATTATAATTACTTTCATTGGGAATTCCACTTTCCTGTAATCTCTTTTTTAGTGCATGCCCAGGTGATCTATTAGCTGTATTCCTTGCAAATTCCTAAATTTTGTTCTTCTCCCTAGATGGAGTGCTGATTTAATCACAAGCAGCATCTTTTCTTTCTGCCCTGTCCTCTAAAGAGAACTGTGCATGTTTCTGTGCTTTCTTTCATGCTGTGGTCTCCTTAAAATAGACATTCCCTTGCTGTTCCCCATCTTAGTATTGACCTTTATTCTCACTCATTCTGATCTTTCTTCTTTAAAACTTTGTTGTTGTTGTTGTTGTTGTTGTTGAAACTTTTCAGCTTTTTCCTGGCAAACAATTCACCTCTCCCACTTTGTCGCCAGCTGCCTTCAGTTTCCTCCACCCGGTAGCCAAATACTGATTGTACACGATTGATGAACTTGAGACTCGACTTTCTGGAATGTAAATAGAAGCTTGAGTGAAGAGACCTTTGTGGCTGTGCCTGCTCTGCTTCTCGAAGAAGCAATAAATCCTAGCCCAGCTAGGCTCAGTGCAGTGGTATTCCTAAACATTGAACATCTTGGCCTTCGCACCATCCAACAGTAGTTCAAAGGGGCTGTAATTCCAGCTGCCTTTAAAGCTTCAGTTCTGCTTGAAAAGTCTTGTGCCAGATACCCTCCCTGTAACAGGTGGATAGGTTAGATAGCTTGGGCTATTTATCAGGTAAGGGTCCACACTGAAGGTGAATGAAAAACCAAGTTTGCTAAATGATAGTGTGCAATCAGATTTTCTCTGACAGCAGGACTGAGAATGCGCCAAAACCTTTACATGAGTCTGAGCCTGTCTGCGAGAGTGGTAACACTGCAAGACCTTGGATAAAGACCCAGACCCAAGGCAAATTATGTAAATATATGTGCCAGTGTACCCAGTATTTTGCTTTTTCTGTGAGATCCAAAGACAAATTTGCAGGTGTTAGGCTGAAGGGATATTTCAGCACCTTTCTTGTTCCCATCTGCATTGACGCTTCTTCCTGTGCTGTAAGCATTTTCAGCAATACCTGTCATTAGACCAGGTGATGGAGTTGAAACACATAGGCAAGCTTTCTGCTGGGGGCCTGGAGAAGGGCTTGTGTGTTTTGTTGAGGTACTTTTACTTTTCAGCTGTGTCTGCTGCTCTAATAAAAGATAGCTGCTTCTCCCCAACCTCTTGTTTTTGTAAACTCAGATACCTGTGTAGAAGTCTGCTTTAAGTCTTTTAAAATCACCAATTATTGATGATTTTTTTTAATTGAAAATCAAAAACTTTTTCTGTTTTGAAGCTCAGGGAAAAAGGCCTTTAAGTATCATTTGCACAGTGATCCTCATTTAATTAATATTGAAGTTTATGGTTCATAAACTAATACTTGTAATAACTTGAAAGGCAACAAAATTTTTTTTTAATAAATGAACATATGTTGTTTAAAGGAAGCATAGTTCTCAATTATGTATTTTCACATACACTCTACATTTTGAGAAGGATTGAAAAAACTTACCAAGAGAAGAAGAAAAATCTTTGATAGTTCCAGTTACTTAACAAGGTCAAAATAAAATATTAAAAGCTCATGACTCTCTGGGGGTCATGGAGGTGCTGTGATGTGAAATAGGCAGATATACTATAAAAATGAAAATCAACATAGACTGATTTTAATTAAGATGCAAGCAAGTGAGAAGAAATGAAATTACTATCGTACAGAGATTCAGAGAAATTCTAATTGGGAAAAAAGATTAGTAAATGATTTTTATAGATGTTTATTCTCAATGATTTAATAGAAATAGTGTTGTGAAAATGGCACATGAAAGCTATTTAAATAATGCTGTCATTATGCTGATAAGGTGCTACTTTTGATTTTTAAAAGGGCAGTAAGAGTTCTTTTTATTTCTGTTCCTCATGCCAAGCTTCTGCTGGCCAGGGTGTTCTTGTCTACATTAAAGCTGAAGTCTTTTGTATTTGATGATTATAAAGAACTCACCATTCTTATTAAAAATAATAAAAATTCAAAATGGAAAAATGCCAAAGTACTCCATTAGCTTATACTGGTACTCTGTAAATCAAAAGTCTTATTCTTCTTATGGATCTGCTTGTCTCAAAGACATATGTGAAGGATCAGGCAAACAGTCTTTCATGCTGTCATGCTGATGACCTTTTTGGATATCCGTTCTATTGATGAGTGAGTTCTTGCCTTCTGTTTGATGGTTCTAAGGAGGCTTAGTTATGCCAAATGCCCAGCAATTGTAGGCAGGAGTATTTTACATTAGTGAGTCTTATACTGAGTCCTCTTGCATCCCCATGCCCACAGAGTTTTACGTGTGTCAAATTATAATAATTTGGCTATTATGGCGCACAGGTAAGTCTTAAACCTGGTGTTTTAGACAAATAATAATCTATTTTTTTTTAAGTTACTTTGTTTATATACATGCCTTTGGCTAAAAGGCAGCAGTGGTTGGATTGGCCTCACTTGCAACATTGAATGCTGGCAGAAGGTGTTCCCATGCTGAGGAGCCAGTCTGTTGTCACTGTTTTCTAGAAAAGGAGGAGATTCTTAGGAGATTAAATATTTGGAGAATTGTGTGTTAGGGAATGGCACATCAATATTGCACAAAAAAGCTTTTGTTGCAGGGAAATGCAGCAGGATTTATACAAGAAGCTATAAATATGTAATTCTGTATATATCACATTTTTTACAGGTGTAGTCACAGTTCATCTAAGAATTATATACAGTATCTAGTGTAAATATATAGTTTTAACTGCTATGAATAATAACCCATTCTTGCTTTCTTTTTCTGACCTTTGATTATGAGAATGTAAATTGGAATTTTGCATTTGGAGGTGGTTATTACCAGCAATGAATCATGCAGAATTCAGCAATAATAATTTCATCACCCTGTTTTACTCAGCGATAGTCCGAATCCCAGAGCTGGAGGGTGAGCGTATCTTAGCAGGAGGAAACTGATGTTTGCAATAGTGTTCCCATAACATTAACACACTTTAAAGTTTGCAGATGAAACTTGACAACATAGGATGATGTGTTTGATAAGGTAAAGAGCCTTTTAAGGTTTTTTAAATTCAGAAGAACGCGCGAGTGTCACACACCTTGCTTCTGGTAATATTGATCAAGATTAACACAGAGGAATTAATTTAGTAAATAACACAACTGTTCTGAGGATATCTTTATCAGACAGTCCAGTTCTCCAGAGACAAGGTGTTTCCCATATGGTGTTATTGCTGACAGTGTAGGAAGTACTCGGTGGGCCCTTTCTCATCATCAGTAAATCACGTGTCACCTGCTGTGACCTGTGTGTCAAGTCAGATTTCTCAGTTTCTTCTTACAAGATTGTCGTGTAGCTATTCCTCTCCTTCCTTCTCACCTTCTTGTTGGGTGTTTAAACATTGCTTGTAGCTTTTAGAAAAAAACAATATGAAGTGTGTCTGTGGTGTTACACTTTTTATTAAATTGAAGAAGAAAAATGAATGTTAGAAGAGATGGAGATCTCATTTTTTAAATGAGGCTCAGTTGGTGAGCACATGTTTAATTGGTTAAAATTTGTCTTATCTTGACAGAGCAATTGGTTAAATATTTGGCTTTGCGTATGGCAAGGAAGAAAAATGGCAAGTACACATCAGGTACAGGCATACTAAGAACAGCCACTGCAAAGGCAAGCAGAAGTTCCTTTGGGAAGGTACTTCTTCTCCAGTAGTGTGCTGTGTGCCAGAGGATCTGTGCTGTAGTCAAAAGCAAAAGAAGTCTAAGAGCTCTTTTCAGCATTAAGTTTGCTGTCAAAAGTCATGGAGTATCTGTTGTAATATTTTTCTGCTGTGTGAAGCTGCACTGACTCCACCTCAATTCCCCAATAAACTAGATCAGAGTGCCCCAAAGAAAGAGGAAAGGATGAGGAGATCATGAGAGACTCAGACAAATTCTCTGTTTTCAGCTTTTCTGAGGCATCACTGTGGTTGTTTTTAAAGCCATTGGGGGGTGTGTGTGTGGCTGAACCCTGCCTTTCTGTGCATGTAGCACTGTACTATTTTGGCATATTACATGTGCTGCGGCCCGACCAGCAGTGCCGCACTTCCATTTTTAAGCAGTTATGTTGTGTGTAGGTGTGGGTAGCTTAATAACAACCACATCCTATTCTGGCTGGGAGCTCAGAGTTAGGTTCATCCTAGAACAGAGACATATATAAACTGTGTATCTCTTTGGCATGGGAAATTAGAGATACTGGTGGCTGACTTGGTCTGTTAGGACATTTAGATAACTTTACAGTAGAAAGAACCACCCAATGCTGTGAAGCACAATGATACCACCTCTGCCTAAAGTCCCTGGGCAGGAGACTGGTAAGATATATATGCTATATAGCTCCTGTATCCTTTAACACTTCCTTATGCATCCACTGATAGTCACTTTGGGAGATACAGTGATCTGACCTGTCGTTGCCATTCTTATGTACATAACTGGTAGAGTTACTGCTGAGTCAGCACACCTTTACTTCTAGGCCCTGCTTTCTAAAGCCAAGGGCTTCTAAAAGACAGGAAAAATTTGGGGTGGGTTTGAAACAGGGGATGTTGACATTCTGTATTTCAGGTTAAAAACAAAATCAAAATCCACACCTATGTTACAAGGAGATCTGATAGGAAAATCTTATTAATAATGTGCTGTATTGAACAGTTTATAAATTTGTCTCAACCTCCCTTTCTTCCTTGGATTGAAAAGCTTTTTCCCTCTTTTCCTTTGCCTTATGAATACAAGATCCAGCTGGATTTATTATCCAGCTACAGCTGGATCACATTTCATTCTTTTTGATTCTAGTATTAAGGCTAGCAATTGATGAACTTTCAAGAGCTAGAACAGAATTTTTCATATAAGGTTCCTCAAAGCTCCAAGATTTAGTGCTTTACAAAAAACCCAAATGTTGCAATCAAATTTTTGTAGTGCACAGAATTGTCATAAAGCTGAATTAATGACTTGTAAAATATTTTGGGTTCTTTAAATGAAAAACCCTTTGTGAACACGAGGTGTTAAGTCCTGATCCTTCAAGCTGCCCAGTACCTTCTGTTCCCACTACGCTGAGTTAGTAAATCAGCAGCAACTGGACTGGGTAGTTGCTTATCTGAGTATTTTTATGCAGTTTCTGTTAAAGCAGCATCTGCTGTTATGATGGGGCAAATTATTATAAGCTGTGTAGTAAACCTCCCCTCCACCAAGTACATGACATATTTAATATTCAGTGGACTTACATCATATATATATATATATATATATATAAAACATATCAGTTCATTGGTCATGAATTTCCAAGGATTATGTACAAGACTTAAATTATATCTAATTTGTATAAATACCTGCTTCTTGAGAGAGCATACTCTCCATAACTCCTGATCTCCTGCCAGGCAAACCAACATGATGGACAGCTTTTAGCATCATGCTGTGATAACTCTCTATTTGTTTTATTTTGCAGTCTGAAGCATGTAGTTAGAATGTTCCATGCTGACAAACTTATTTCCTGAAAGAATATTGAGACCTTTGATTTCTTAACAAAAACAGATAGACAAATTTCAGTTCTAAGCTTCCTCATAGTCATTTGTGTCTAACATATTGTGGATGTTAGAAACTGTGCTTAAGTTTAGAGAATAACAGTAAATAATGAAATAGAACTGGTTGTTGTGGATGAAACTTATGGCTGGAAGATAAATCAAGCCGTGGAAATAGTAATTGACAGGCATGCTTTTTTCTCCTATTCCATTCTGATACTAAAACCAGGATTAAATAAGTAAATCACTGATAAATAAAGTTAACTGGAGGATGGAGGTAAGTAGATGTCAGATTGGTGAGAATTTACAAAGTTATGTAGACGAAAAAACAATAGATGTTTTTATTTAGGTTGTACAGAGAGAAGAATAGGATCCTGAACTTCTTTTACAAAGCATGTTGCTGTATCAGACCATGTTATTTAACAGGGGAAAAATTTCATAGGTTTTTAATGTAGAACCTGGTCATCTAAGCATGGGAGAGAGAAAAGCCTTAGGACTGATACATGTTGAACACTGGGTTCAGGCATCTGGTGTTTCAGAGTGAGCACATGAGAAGACAAGCTCTAAGTCACTGGCGATAAAAAATTAGGTTATAACCCCTTTTCCTCCAACTGAACCAACAGTCGACTGTCAAAGTGTATAATCATCCTATGCTGTGGTAGCATTTTAGGTACACATGTGATATGGTAGGATTTGTAGGATAGAAAATTTCAGGTTTTTATGGAACTTCCCAAGAGCTGTGTTTCCATCGATGCAGTGCCTGGAGTGACTGCTGCTGTGGCTTTCCATATTGCAGTTTGACTGATTTCTCCAGCAATTTAAAAAAATATTGTGAATATAAGAGGTTTTCTGGGCATGTTGTTAGGTAACATGGCTATTGCACATTGTTAAACAGTTGTTTTATTTCCTTTCAGAATTGATAGATTAGTACATTGAATAAACTACAAGAAAGAAAACCCATTAAATTCTCCTCCCAAATCCATTAAATTGCCTTATACCATTGATTTTAAAAATAAACCTGAAAAAAATGAGGTGTAAGTCTAAAGCAAAATTAGAGTTGTGTATTATTTTTAATGATCAATGTAACAGTAAACCTTTAAGCGCTGACAGTTTAAGAAATCAACACATAATGTGTGATTTCTTCTAGGACTACAGAATATAGTAGATGTGTACAGGTTATATATGGGCTCATTTGCACATAAAAATTATTTTAAATTATTTTAAAAAAAGGTCATAAGAACTATAATAAAAAAAATGTTCAGACATGGAAATATTATGGAATAGTTATTCTGGAACAGTTATTCCTGTTCAGTTAAGTTATAGTAATGTAGACCATTGACTTGAAAGGTGTAGAAATATAGCATTAATTATATTAATTTGTTGAGTAACACTAAGCTACTCTTCTTTCTTTTTCCTTTCTCCTGGATGTATTCTTAAAAGCTCATTGCTCCCTTTTTTCAGAGGCAGAATGCATTCTTGACATCAGAAATTTAAATCTGAACCTGCTGTTTTCAAGGTTTTTTTCTTCTTTTATTTAATTTTGTGTTGTTTAGCCCAGGAGCTGATCACATGATGGTTTAACTATAAAAGGATAAAACGATGTGAAGATAAAGATAATTCATTTCAGAGTAAAACTTTGCTAAACAAGTCATTATTAGTTAGAAGCATTTAAATCATGCATGTGAGAGGTGCAGTCAGGACTGGAGGCCTACTTTACTGATGTTGTTGAACAGAATATTGCAATCACTGCTGTATCATTTATGCTGACAATACATTTATAGAGAGGTTGGGTGAAAAGGCCACGGGGATGTTGGTACTTATATAAATATAGAATAAATGACAGTTGGGGGCCCAAAAATCTTGTGACTTGAAGAATGCTAAAAATATGATGGTACTGGGTGTAAACTGCGGTGGAAATGGTGAAGAATTGGCACACTATTACTAATGACATGTATCAGAATGTGTGTGTATGTTTAAAAAGTAATTTAAAAAATGAGAATATTTAGGAAAATAGCAGGAATTTGCTCCCCACTCATCATGAGCTGTTTCTTCTTTAATTCTGTTAAATAAGAAGAAGGAAGCACATTGTCTTTAAAGAATCACTGCAGAGAGCTTTGGCTCATGAAGACCTTTTTTGTCTTGTATTTGTTTTAGATCCTTTGATCTCTTTTGGTTTGATGAGTATGTGTCATCACTTGGTATTACAATTGCTTCCACTTGCTCAAATATGACAGTAATAAATATATTCATGGAAAAGTGCAATTTAAAATTTATATTATTCACAGTTATTGGCAAGTACTGTCGCCTAAATGGTGAAAATGAGGGAGAGTCTGGTTCGTGTTGATCTTTTAAAAAATAATTTATTTGACTTATCAATATGCATAATAAGCTAATGAAAATAGACTTTTCAAAAATTAAGTAAGAAAAAACTCAATATAAAATGATTGCATGTATAATTGAGTGGTGTAATTTACTTTCACTTTGCAGGAAAAGGCTTTCAGCTCCACCTTTTAAGCAGCTTTAGAAAACTGCACACTGACTTCTGGCAGTAGTATATTGATTGAAAGCATCCAAAGCATCAAGAAAGCATAAGTGTACATAAATTCGTCTGAAGGGGATGTGTTTTATAGAAACTCCATCACTGTCTAGGGTTTGTAAGAAGTATATAAACTTCAAAAGTATACTATAATATATAATAAAAAACTTAATAATAGTAGGATTTCTTTTAAAAACTGTTTTTCATCACCCTGTAAATACTTAACTAATCTTCACAGTACCTGTTTCACAACTGGGAAGAAATTAGGCAGAAAAATGGAACAACTCAGCTACTGTCATGGAATAAAATTAAAATCAACATGGAATAAAAATAGAAGATTTTTCAGGAAACATTCTCAATTCATTAGAAAATGAACTGAGGTTTCCCCCTTGGACTTCATTGGGAACTTTGGCTCTTATAAGGGATGTATTTTTTCCCCTCTTGGTATGGTTTACCTTACCTTATTTTAGTTTTGTGTAATAGTGTGTCACAAATTTTTTATATACATTTTTGGTTCTTTTTGTTATATCAGTTTAGGACATGCTTTGTCTCAGTAAAATGTAGATAGATTTCTTTTTGTTTGTCCTTCCTTGTGTGTACTCTGTCTCCAAATGTAAAGCTTTGCTGTGCTTAGGCTTGGGGTTGGGTAGACTTATGCTTAAACCAGTTAAGTAACTGCAAGAAATGTCAATGATGTGAACAGTGTTACCCTGGATTTATGTTCTAACAGTTACTTAGCCTGATACTGACTTTCCCCACCCTTGATGATCAGATTGTTCCTAGTAAACATTTCAGAACAGATTTGTTCACTGCTACGTACTTAAAGAAGTTGATGCTGTTCATTTCTGGGGCTGTTGAGCACCATTTGGAACAGCAGCTGCTGAGGTAACGATTTGGACGTGTCCCCTACCATCCCTGAAAGGAGAAACATCGTGGGCGCACAAAACCTTTCCAAAATATCAATGACATGCAAGCCTGAAAACATTTGCATATTTTATTTTAACAGATTTTTTCCTACCATGAATATGTTTTATCTCGCTTGCAGATACTGAGTCGGATTTTGTGATGTCAAGCAGGGCCAAATTCAGGACTTTTTTGTATATCAAAGGCTCCCATAAGTGCATGAGCAAGGGCATTTTCTTTCTCATTACCTGCCAGGTTGTGACAAACTTAAAGAAATACGGTCTTATGGGTAGCACTCAGTAGTCAGCTCAGTTTACTGTATCTTGTGATTTAGTGGAGCCTGCAGTCCATGTAATGGGAGATGCCAGCTCTCATTTGAGGGAACTTTAGGAAAGAATGAGAAACTTGCTTTCAGGCCTGGATCAGCTTTCTGAAATACTGAGAAAAAAAGAGTTTTGTAGTGAAGTTATTACTTGAAACGAAACCAAATTTTAGGCCAGTCTGTCTTCATTGCACTACTCCTCCCAAAATAACCCACACCTCCACCCTTCTACCTAGTAAACACACCAATCTTTATTCCATAATCCTAAAGAATGAAAGCTTTGGCAAATTCAGCTGAGTCCTACAGTCAGAAAGTCTGTAAGTTTTCTATGAGAAGTTAATTCTAGGACTAGCTGACCTATCAGAGTAATGTTAAGTTCACATCAGTACAGATGTGCTACTAAATGGCTGAATCTGTAGTACTGTTGTTGGTTTCATATTGTCAGGGATTTTTCTTTGGACAGGCTTAGTAAGAGGAAAAAAAAAATCAGCCTTTCAATGGCACAAGTATAAGGAGACTGTCTCACTTTGCCAAAATGTCTTGCTCGTGCTGGTCTCTTGCACTCCCTGCCTTTGGAAATAGCAGAATAAATGTAGCAGAAGGTAGGTGAGCTGAAAAAATATGAAATCTGTGGCTTGGAAACTTCCTAAGACAAAGAGGTGGACTCTTAAGTGTAGTATAATCTTTTTATTCTTATATTTGATTTTATGAATTTGGTAAGTTGTTCCGTAGACCCATGTAAACTTGAACATCCTGTGTGGAAGACCTCCAGACTTTGAATATGTTATGCAGAGTTGCCTTTTTCAGTTGTTTTTGAACTTGTCATCGGCTTAATTTCATTCACCTCACCTTACCTCTTTTAGTAGAATAAACAGCGAAAATTAATTTTTTATACAAGTGTGAAATCAGAAAGTGGCATAACGCCTTTTGTCATTGTGCCACAGTCAAGTCTTTTCCAGCCTGAAGAGTCAGAGGGTACTTGACCAATCCTTGTATGGGATAGCCTCCCTGTCTTTGGTCATCCACATTGTCTCCTGTTACTTGTTTTCAGCCCTCAGGTAATCTTGTAAAAATGGACCAGAAATTAAAACAATTGTCAAGGGTTGGATGCATTTTATATTTATTTCACTGAAATTAGGATCTGTTTTCAGTTCCTTAATATATGCTTTTCTTTTTCATTCATGGTATTTTCATGCTTTTAATGAGAGTTGTGTTGACTTGCCCAATAAATATAACATGTTATCATGTGTCTGCTAGTATTGTTCTTTTTAATATTTTTGCCAGTTTGCCCAGTGGAGATATCAGACTACCTGAATTTTTTTGGCTTTCTCTTAGGGACCACCATAAAATTGGTGTGGTTTAAGCCATTTGGCAGTCCTGTGATTCTGAGGCAGTTTTAAAAGAGACGGTTACTCATACTGCTATTTCATCCATGAGTTCCTTAAGAATGCTTTCATGGTATCTTCTGACCTGTGCAAATTGTTATTGTTCATATGTTTGTTCTGTAGCCTCTTCCAGTGAAATCTCTGTTTGAAATGGACGATCCAACCAGTACCTCACAAAGACACAGTTCTCCAAGTTCTGGGTTCTCTGTATCCAGAACTCAAAATACTTGATTATTTTCTACTGTAAGTGCTGCTTTTATCCTTTGATTGTGGCTAGACTGTCAGGCTTTGCATTCAGACATGAAAAAGGGACTGAGGTTAGTTCTTCTGTCTTCTGATAGTCACTTTTCAGGCTGTCTTTTGGCTTGCCTAATTGTGGTTTAGGTTTGCTTTCATTTTGGCTTGGGTATTTTTGTTTGTTTTTATTGATTTAACCTGCAAGAATTAGGAGTCTTTCATGAGCTCATGAGTCTTTATACTTCCTTCATTTGGACATGACTCCAGCTTTCAGAAGGATGTTTTCTTGTTTCTTACAGCCTTTCATACCCTGTTGTTCTGCTACACTGGCTTCCTTTTCCACTTTCTCAAATCTTTGTTTGCTATGTGTCATGTATTTGTGCTCAGCCTCCACCGTGGTATCTCTGTTTACCATATTGCCTGGGAAGGCTTAATTCTCTTAGCTTCTCCATTTAGCTAGCTTCCTTTTAGCAAGATTTAATGTATCCTCCAGGGTGACTTAAAAATCAGATTTTGAAGGTTTTATCAGTCCTGTCAAAATTTCCTGGTATGTGTATATCAACACTAGCTTCAGTTACAAACCCATTAAAAAAGTCCAGACTGTAAAAACTGAGTGCAAATTGGTAAGCACGTGTGTCTGTTCATCATAGATACGGAGCAGATAATCATTCTTGACAAGAAGAGTAATTCTAGGTGTAGAATCTAGGCAATCAAAGCTGGGTTTTGTTGGTTTTTATCAGGCTGTAAATTAGCAGAAACTGTCCCTTTAGATGCAATGCTTCTGGCTCCAGCACCTGTGGCTGCCTGAGGGTCAGCCAAGCTGCCTTTGCACCCAGTGAGTCTGGGAAGTGAGGTCTCAGTTTTGAGCTACTGCAGTTTGGAATTTGGATGGAGATGTTCTAGCATGACAACTGTACAATTAGACATATTTTTTTGGAACCAAAGTGGAAGAATCTGGAGCACTCCTCTAAAATGGCATGTGTTTGGCACAGCTGACTATGATAGATCCAGCTGAGAAGTCAGTAAGTGTTAGTGAAGGGCTTTGATAAGTGTGGATCCATGTGGTCTACACAAGCTTAGTAAAGTCCTGTCACTTAGCTGTGGTATTTTTTTTTTAACAAAAAAGCTTTTTAGAGAGTCAGAAATGTAAGGGTAATTGGATTGCATCATAAGACATCACTGACACGCTGCTGCTTGGAGGGAGGAAAAACTGAGCGGAATTTGTGATTTGTAAATATGGTTCTAGGAGAAAGTAAAAGAATTTCAGAAAATATGAAACAGTGAGCAGACATTCTTTCTGTAAACCAAAATGATGCAGTTTGTTTAAATTTAACAGTAGACTACATATACATGTACTCAGAAACTGTCACATTACCCAGCTGTTAATCTTGATCTGACCTGTTCCAGGCAAGAAGCGCTTGCTCTGTGAACTTTTTTCTTTAAACTTCAAAGGTGAGCTCTCTTAATGATAATATAATATTTTCCATCCTGTCTTTCTGAACCCTCCTCTGTGTGTTTGAAATTTACAACACTGAGCTTTATCTGAAAGTGAATTTATTTTTAGACCTTGCAAGAGAATAGTTCAGCTGTGTGAGTAATGTGCAAAGACTGAACAGCCTAGAAATATCCCTCTCTGAGAAGCAACTCTTCTTGTCTGGTCACACCTACTTTCAGTTTGCCCATGACATGAAGAGGTACAGGGTACTTGCCAAAGTACTTATTTCATTTCAGGTCGCTTATTTATGGTTTATTAATATTTTTTCATACGATTTTAAGGGGTGGGGCTCTGTGTTGATAAAGGAAAAGCTTATACTGAAATGTGCTGCTGTTAATGGTTATGGGAGGTCTGTTTCTGAAGCAGCAGAGGTACCACACCAGAGGCTTTCCTCTGACTGGATGATGTGTCCTCACCTCTCCCTTTCCACAGGCATCTCCCTGGGGAGTATGTTCCTCCTGAGTGCACCTGCCCTGCTTTGTGCAGCTCCCCTCCGCCTTAGCAAGCCCTGTGCCCTTGCTCATTTTCACCTTGATTATGGTAAACCTTTTCACCTTGCTTATTTTCACCTTGATTATGGTAAACCTTTTCACCTTGCTCATAGTAATCCCTAGCACTAGAGAAGATGTGTAGGAAAACAGAGGAAGGGTTTTTTAAGCCTAACTTAAATCACTGTGGAATCACAGTGTGAAGATCTAGGAGGCAGCTTGAACAGACCAAACATCTTGATGCTGCCAGAGAGAGGGGGTGTCCCAGCCTGCTGCCTGCTCCTGGTCTCTGCTCTTCCTGCCGTCGTGCGAGGCTCTGGCACTCATCTTGTCCTTCTGTGAGCTGGCAGCCAGCATGACTTGAGAAACAGGGCTGACAGTGAAAAGCAGAAATCTCATTCTAGCATTTGCTTAGCAATGGTCTCCTCTCCTTAAATATGCTTTTTTCTTCTCATCATACACTTTATGTGACATGTTGAAAATTTCCAACAGCTTTGCTTTTCAGAGGCTTTTCAAAATGCCCATGCCTTTCTCTTCAGTTCTTCCACTTGCTCCCCCTCCTTTCCTGTGCCCCTCATTCATGACTGTAAAATCTTTTGGTGCCTGTATAATTCCTTTCATGTAAGAAGCAATATTAACCTTATCGACTGTACATGGATTTTGCTAATTCCTTAGCATCTGAGCCATTCTTAGAATTTAGTAGAGCATCTTTGAATATTTTTTTAAATTTTAGCACAGCTGATCATACTTGGAGCCTTCTGAGAAAGAAAAAAAAAGGACAATATTCTGTATTACAAACAAAGCAAAAATGGTGCTGAGGAGTGTCTATTACCAAGTGAAAATAAGCCATAAGATTCCAAAGTTGAGAGTCTAGGTGCACATTTTCATGGGCTACTGTCGACATCAATATTAAAATGTAATTATCAGCCATATGATGTAATATTACTTTGCAAAAAATAAAATACACAGTTTATGCTTAGGATATTGTCAAATCTCTGAAACACTGCATTTTATTAGGTGGGTGAGCTGTAACTCAAGAAAACTATTTAAATTAAATGTGCTTATTAAAAAGAGAGAACAATACTCCTATAGCACCAAAGGATTAAAAAACAAAAAAAAAGGAAAGGGGGGAGAAGTGTACTCATGCATGAACATTTTAGAGTCCTGTTTTGCTGCCTACATGAAAAGACTTAATTTTTTTTTTCTTCTAAGAAGCAGGTTTTTTTCTATCATCTTTTTCCCCTGTTCCTTTGAAACAGTGGACTAGGAACGATGATATTCTGTGACCTATTGTATTAACCTGGGCTAGTGCCAAGGAAACTTTCCTACCTGGAGAAATAGTGCCAATTTTCAGGTTCAATATTTCATACTACCTGGGTGATAAAAATATTGTGAATTTCTGTGCAGCTGACAGTTTTTCTTTCCAATTCAATAAAGCTGTTACTAGCAACTGGTTAATTATTAATCGTTGCATCATTGCTTTCTTTTTTTAATCCAAACTTTCTCTTGAGCAGCTTTAGATAAATAACATCTACTGGGGGTGTATTTTGCCTAAGATTTTTCAAACCACAGATTTTAAATGCTGAATGAATAACTGCTTTCATATATAAAATATTTTACAACTGAGACTTGGATCACTTTAAAAGCAGAGAGATTATCAGTCATGTAATTTTAGGAAACAGATTCCTCTAACTTAAACACATTCCTCTAACTTAAACACATTCTGCAACCCTTTTTTTTTTTAATCTGTCAGTAACATAGAGTATGATGACTTGGAAGGGTCCAATAAGGATAATCAGGATCATCAAGTCCAACTCCTGGCCCTGTGCAGGACACCCCAAGAAACACACCATGTGCCTGAGAGGGTTGTCCAAATGCTTCTTGAACTCTGTCAGGCTTGGTGCTGTGACCACTTCCCTGGGGAGCCTGTTCCAGTGCCCAACCACCCTTTGGGTGAAAAACTTTTTCATGATATCTAACCTAAACCTCCCCCAACTCGGCTTCATGCTGTTTCCTTGAGTCCTATCACTGGTCACCAGAGTGAAGAGATCAGTACCTGCCACTTCCCCTCACGAGGATGTTGAAGGTGAGGTCTCCCCTCAGTCTCCTCTTCTCCAGGTGGAACAAACCAAGTGACCTCAGCCACTCCTCATACAGCTTCCCCTCCAGACCCTTCACCATCCTCATTGCCCTCCTTTGGACGCTCTCCAATAGCTTAATAACTTTCTTAAAGATATTAAACTGCACACAATATTCAAGGTGAGGCCACACCAGTGCAGAGCAGAGTGGGACAATCCCCTCCCTGGAGTGGCTGATGATGCTTTGATTGATGCCCCCCAGGGCATGGTTGGCCCTCCAGGGCACATTGCTGACCTATACTCAGGTTGCCATAAACCAGGACTCCACAAGTCTCTTTCCACAGTGCTTCTCTCCAGCCTCTTGTTCCCCAGTCTATACACACAGCCAGGGTTGCCGCATCCCAGGTGCAGAATCCAGCACTTGCCCTTGTTAACTTTATACAGTTGGTGATTGCCCATCTCTTTAATTTGCCGAGGTCTCTGCAGGGTCTCTCTGCCCTCAAGGGAGTTGACAGCTCCTCCCAGTTTAGTGTCATCAGCAAACTTACTTGGTATTCCTTTGAGTCCTGTGTCCAAGTCATTTATAAAGTTGCTGAAGAGAACTGGGCCAAGGATGGAGCCCTGTGGAACCCCACTAGTGACTGGACACCAGCCTCATGCCACCCTATTCAGTCTTTGTGCCCAACCTGTGAGCCAGTTGCTGACCCATCATGTAACTTGATAAGTTAAAATTTTCAGATGCACAATGATCTTAAGTGACATGATAATAAAATAAGGAACATAAAATCTTTATTTGCACAAAACACTTTGATCCCATTGAATCTTGGGAAACAACTCATTATACAGCCAATAGCCATGTAGCGAATTTGAGAGATGACACAGATGTTAGTTTAAACTTTGGGAAAACAGTTTAAAAACATAAAACTTTTAAATCTTTTCAACAGGGACTAAATACCACTTATACTTAAATCTCTGAAATATCTTCAGTGAAGCAGTAGAAATGCTTTGGAGAGCAGTAAAAGTGGAATTGGCTCCCTTGTTCAGAATATTAGATCCATGCAAATGCTCAATAACAGATAATGAGGATATGTGAGAAATTCAAGCAGGAGTGTAAAGAGGGGCTCGTTCTTGCAATGAGCTCCATATGGCTACACATTTCTGCCTTTGCAGAACATCGCTTTTATCAGCAGGTCCCCACATAGTACATGGATCAGCTGTGTAGAGTTGATTGCATCATCAAAATGAAGTGACAGCATGTCTCAATTGGTCAGCTAAATGTTGTGTGATATTTTTCATCACAGGGATAAAGCCTGTGGTTATTTTGTTTCCCTTAAGTGTTTCAATTGTATGTTTCATCCATTTATTCTTACAGTCTTTGTTTACTGTCTGGGATAACGCAGGCCTAGACTTTGATTTGAATTGAAACTGTTTAGTCCTAACAGCAATTACTGTGGAGTTTCTGGTGGACAGTTTGGGGAATGGGGACTAAAATAAGGAATTCTGTGAATAGATTAGTATCTTAATGCCCTTTATCCCAAGTCCTCTACGCACTACCATGACAGCAGGTCCCAGTTAGATACAATGTCAGACTCCAGCTGTAATGCTCCAGGCACTCTCACTATCTGCCTTCCCCTCACATGTGCTCATTTTTCCCCTCTATCCATCTCTTTGCAGCCTCGCTGGTTTCTTCCACCTCCTCCTAAATCTGTAAGCTCCTTCTTGCAGTACCCTATAGAGTTTGGTTGACCAAAAATCACCCTGTCCTTTTGTTAGTCTCTAGTTATATATACACTTACTCGTTGGGAAATGTGTGCGTACCTGTCGGGTGAGCAGCAGAGGGGTTGTCTGTCTGTCTGCAGAATGATGTCCCCACTGGGGTTCTGCCCTCTAACACTATCAGTGGTGTTAAAGCATTTGAGTTCTCCCCATCTTTTACTGAGTTTCTGTCCAGGTGTGGATTTTCATTAAACCTACAGACACTTCATGTCTTTAAAATGTGTCACTCTCTGTTAAACTGAATAGTAACTGGGCGATGAGTTACAGTGAGTCTCATTTGCCTGTGGGAAAAACAGGGACTGTCATTTTGGAAGTGATACTAAGTCGAAACTAAGTTTCTAGAGATGTGAAAGCTGCTTTATTGTATCTGCACGAGTGACTGAATGTGATGCCTTTCAGTCTGATTAGATACATGCATTAAAAAAGGGAAAAATGCATTTATTAGCATTTGAAGTATGTCTGTGAATGAAACAATATCAGTATTAATAAACCTGGTGATTAATTAAAACATTGAGAAACTTCAGCTTCCTGTAACTTCAAGTCAGAATTTTCCCCCTTCATCTTGAGACTTATGCTAGCAATAATAAGTAACTATATTTTAGATAGATCTAAATTGAAGTGTCTATAATTCAAATTATCTTTAAATTGTATCTATTTAGAAAAGTGATTTGTTGTTAAAGCCATTCATTCATTTCTGTGAGAGTTCCAGTTTTGGGGCCAGGTAAACACTACCAGCTGTTTTGACTGATGATGCTGATACCTTATGTTCATGGAACACATTTAATCAGTTGGGAAATTAAGGCATCTCACTGCCTCGAATACACTAAAAGAAGAATCTGGGGGTTAAGTGCTGCCATAACCTTCCAGCACAGAGCAAAGTCAACAGTCGATGGTTGAAGTCAGAAAGCATCTGCTGTTGCAAAAGAGTTTGCAGGGGAGCAGAATGCAAGCACCCCAAAGGGGAACTTAGCATCAATACTGAAAGCGTTGCCACCACTGGTGTAAAATGAGTCATAAAGCAAACAATCCAGTGTGCTGGTTTGTTTCTAAAAGCTGACACTGCAGGCGTCACGTGCAGTTTGCACACTGTGCTGAGAGATCAGGCCAGTGCAAATGCAGAGGATGACATTATCGTCACCTTCAAACTGAAGACACAGACTTGGCACTTCCCACTCCAGATGTTTCATGAGCAGCTGTGATTATCATCAAAGTCTGTCACACAGTAGTTACATTTTAAGACTTAAGAATGCATTGACTTAAACAGCAGAGGTAGAATCTGCCACATTTTTCTGTCTAGACATGCGTTCAGCTGCAGCATCTGGAAATAACAGCACATAGATTTGTAAGAATTGAAATACAGCAGATAGTGTCTTGATATCATGGTTGGAAGGGACTGCATAACCATTTGATCATAATGGGGACACATGAAAACAGAACCTGGTAGCTGATGCTAGGGCATGGGCTGACAACTTCTTCCCCCACAGCAAAACTGTCCTTTTACTTCTTGGGTTGAGTGATAAATGCTCTTACTGAAGCTCCTGGTTAATTTTTTTACATACGTTTCTGAACTCTTTATTAATATTTTGCAAATACACTCAAAGCATGAAGAGTGATTTATAAACTACTAGCCTTTGACAATTGTAAGATCCACATTGAAAAAAATACCATTCAGTTTCCAAGCTAAAAAAGATACAAAGGAATGATGGCTGCATTGTACTATAGAATTTATTTTTACTCCATTGCAGTGATTGTAGCAAGGCTGAGGTAGCTCTCTACTTTAGTTTTTCCTGTTTGCAAATGTTAAGAGAAGCATATCTGACAAGGACAGGTTCAAACTGGTAATAAGAACTACATACAATCTCGAGGGAGAACATCTGTCAGGAACCAGGATTTCTACAAATTTTGGGTGAGACACTCTTGACACTTTTGCACTGGAGATATTAGAATCAAAGTGTGATCAGACAGGAGAGAGATCAATCCTTTTAAGGGTGGAAAAATGTTGGTATCTTTTCCAAGGAACAAGGGATAGGACAAGAGGAAATGGCCTCAAGTTGCACCAGGGGAGTTTAGATGGGATGTTAGGAAAAGTTTCTTCACTGAAAGGGTTGTCAAGCCTTGGAACAGGCTGTTCAGGGAAGAGGTGGAGTCACCATCCCTGGAGGTATTTAAAACCTGTGCAGACGTGGTACTTAAGTTGACCTGGCAGTGCTGGGTTAATGTTTGGACTTGATGATCTTAGAGGTCTTTTACAAACTAAACAATTCTATGATTCTATGTAATATATTCCAAAGAGGTATTATTTATTCTGAAAGGAATTTGGCACACATTAGGATTTTTCCTTCCTTTCTCCCTCCCCCCACCCCCCTGCCTAGTTTCTTGTAAAGCACTCTGGAAGTTTTCACTAACAACTTCTGTCTTCTTAACTGACATATGGAGAAGACACGATGTTGGCATGAAGTTATCTCCTGGTAACAGTGCCAGGAGAGTGTTATTTTGCAGCATTGTTTAATACAGGGAACTGCTTTGCCTTTTGTCTATAATTTCAGTTTTTCTGAATGTTTGTTTTTATATTGATAATGTTAATATTGACAGTTTCTTCTGCATTTTGAAATGTCTAATAAAAAGGATAATGGTATCAGGAAACATTTTTTGTTGATCTTGTATTTCTTTTTTAATTCTCTCTCTTTTATGTGTCTTTAATGAGTTCTCTGGGGCAGATATTGAAGAATAGCTATTCTAGGAAAAATTGCAATATAGACATGGCAGCTTTTTATGTCTGAAAACCTTCTATTAGTACTAACATTAACATCCATTTTAGCTGTGTAACAATGAACTGGGTGCTTCTCTGTTAACACAGAAGTCAAAACTCAGTTCAGGTCAAATCCTGATTCTTTGCTCACAACAGCAATAGGCAAGTCAGGAAGATGGGAGTGGGATTTCCACATCCCTGCTTGTTTCCTGACTTACAGACTGAACAATTTTGATTTGGGAAGTAACTGAGCCTAAGCATAAAGGCTTCAAAATCCTTTTAAATAATAACAGCCAACATTTTTGATAGCAAATTGTAGATAAAAATCCTGGCTCTGTTGAAGTCAGCATTAAAACATCCCACTGGCTTGAGCAGAGCCAGGATTTCACACCGGTGTTCGAAGCACTATGAGGACATTGATTGATTCTCTCTTGCCCTGTCTAAGAGGTGGGTTGTCTTTAATTTGCAGACCAAGATAGCAAAATGAAAGAACTTGGTCCTTCCTTCACAGGGAGTTGGTAAGTGCTAGGTCAGGAATTTGGGGTTCATGTTTGTCAGTTCATGCCTGACACCGTCTTTTACAGAGAACTTTTGCATGGTATCCCTCCATGTTATGTTGATACTCCATTCTTTAATCTTGTTTTCACTTGACCATCTTTTTACTGACCGTTTCATTTATTGTTTGCTTCTCTAGCACTTTTTCCCTCTAGTTAATTTACAGTGGTTCTATTTCTGGCCATTAGATTTCCTCTCCTCCTTTTACGGTTATAGCAGAGCAAACACATGCAAATCATCCTTTGGACTGCATGTACTGGCTGTTTTCTTGCTGCAAAATATGAGCAACTCTGCCCTGTCACAGTTATGCACTGACATGTAGCAGATGTATTACTGTTGTTCCAAAAGTACTATTTTCTTACCACTTTTAAATGATTTTAAAATAATTTCACTAGCCTTCAGTCTCTCTTCATGAACTTAATAGATGCATTCTAAAATGTGTAAATATTTGTTGAAGCATTTGGAAGTAATCTGTACAAGCTTAATTTTTATATTCCTGCTGGTTGCTGACTATTAGTTGGGTGATGTGAAATTCATTTATCTGTCCTTGTTGTATATTGTATTCTACACAAAAACTTAAATTACTTCTATAACAAAGACATCATATGAACAATGGTGGACATGCCTGCTGTATCCAACATCTTATGCTGTGCTTCTGGGAACAAATAATACACTATCTTTTTATATTTCCTATTCATTTCCCCAGTCCATTCGTTGTTGTACTTGTTCTCAGTTTAATGCTGGCTTCTTTCCTCTATCAAATGAGATCTTTTGGAGTACCTTGGCATGTATTGTGATTTAATAGTTGTTAACTGGGTTTTCTCTGTGGACAAAGAAAGGCTGGCACAGCTAGAACTCCCTGGGTCCCTCCCTCCTTTCTCTTCTACCCCGGCACCTTAAGCTCCAGCTTTTTAACAGCTGAGGTCTTATCTGTGTTCCCTGATATTTGACATGAGGGTTCATCACTTGGAAAAAGACAATACTCAGTTGTTTAAGAGTTGTGTTCAAAGATTTTGTAACAGCGTCAGATGGCTCAGACTAAGTGAGCTGAATCTGAGTTTGAACACAAATTTTCTATGGTTGGTAGTCCTTATCGTTTTGTTTTTCACTTGTAGAGCAAAGCCATGCTGAAATTTGCAAGTTTAATTCTTTATAACAAAATGTTGAAATGTGGCAGCTTCATAATTGAATTGCCACTTGCTTTCTGCTAAGCATTATAATCAGTTTTGGCTCCAAACTGAAACCTGTTCTCAAGTACTCCTACATTTTGATCTGGGACAAGTCCAAAATGCACAGAGTTCTTGTTGGTTCTTGTTGGGAAGGCATCAGGCTCTGCCAAGAGCGGTGATTTTTACCAGATATCAATGTAAGAAGGAATGATGTCTTTGTAACAAATAATTCTGTGAGATTTCTACTAATTTGGTCCAGCTATTTTTCAGAGATTCTGCCTTTCCCATCAGCTTGGGTTGCTATTACTGCCAAAGCAGTTGCTTGATCCAGCCTAAACTCTAGTGTAAAACTTACCGAAGTCTGTACCCAAACTAGTGCTTCTCAGTATACCTTTGCCTGTGTCAGTGATGTCACATCACTGTTGACATCATATATTTCCAAAGTGGAGGGGAGGGAAGGGCAGAGGAGGAACTGCCATCTGTGTGACCAGCTTCATTCATTATATGCTCAGTAACACATTCTGTGACTGTGGTGGGCTATTCATTTTAAATGGTATTATTGCTGTTCATGGAGGCATAGCTGAAATGCTAGTTGAGCGTTAGATCGTGTATATTTAAATGCTAACAGTTGTAAAAAATGGTAAGCACTTCCTAGCTCTGTAATTTTTTACTGAAATGATCGCATGGATTGGTACTATTTTCTTATGTGTTTGAATAATCCATATGTTGCTTCGACTCAAAAATAGGAATATACATTTGTATGTATATACCTGGGTATGCCTAGGAGAATGCAAGTCTCTAGAAATTTTGGAAATCCATCCAGATAGATACAAATTCAGTGATTCTTCAGGTCCCTGAAATATTGACTGATATGTAACAGAAGATGATAGCAGGGTTCATTCAAAAATTTTTGAGTATTCATTGACATCTAAGAGTGCTTGATTCTGTGGGTAATTATTGAAATACAAGTGCTTTTTATGAAGGAATTCAGTATTACTGGAAAACCATTTACATCATTGCTCACTCTTCCTGCATTGTGAACAGGCCAGATGGTGCTTTGCTGCATGTGAGCACAGTAATAATTGCAGTTCTCAAAGAGAATGACTACGTTTTGCAGCATGACACCAATTTTAGATGAAAATGAGGCCTGGTGTATTGACAGGCACAAGCAGAGAGAAGCCATGGCCCACAGAGGGGGAGTGGACTTGCTTTCTGGCTATTCCCTCTTATTATTCCTTATATACATTAACAAATGTCTATGTAAATTAGGGCCATTTGAAGAGATGTTTGAGTGGGGTGAAGTTTCAGAAATTATTCCTTGTCTTCCCCAAGGCTGTGTGTTTCAGGATCCTGACAAATTTCTTACAGTATTGTTTAAAGGAATTAAGCGTAATAGAAGTTAATATGTATTTTGAAATGCAAGTTTTGATTGGTAGAGCTGGAGAACATTTTGCTGCCAATTACCTATTATCATGTACTCAAAAACATTTGTTTCTTAGCTCTACACCAAGTAGTTTTCATTCTCCAAATAATTTGACCAACTTAACTGTTAAATGCATTTTTGCTCCCCTATTCTGCCCAAAGTTTCATCACTAGTCTCCTGGTCTGCTCAGAAATTAGTAAGCATCCATCCTTGCCTCCCATTCCTGCTCTTCTCTTTTCACTTTATGCCTCTTCCAGGACACCTTTTCTCTCCTCTCCCTTCTGTTTGAAGTTGCAGTGTTCAGCTACCTGGTCCCTCTGCTTCCCTTGTCCTCTTTTGAAGTCCCAGACTTGCCTGGCCTTTTTGGGTGGGAGGGGAGGGGATGTTGGAGGCAAGTTGTCAGCTTCAGCAGGTCTTAATAGGAGAGAGAGGTGGGAAATTGGGAAAGGGAAGGGGGCTGGGGTGGAAGAAGGTTGCTAGGGATTAGGTTTCCATCTGCCAGTCTCTCATCTGTCCTTACCCAGGTCGTGGACTGCTAGTGCTCCCCTCCTTTTTCTACTGTTGAAAAGAAGGAAGAAAGCATGGGCTTTTGTTTGTTTAAAAGCATAAAAGAAAGAGGGAATTAAGCTCATTAGGCCTCCTTATTAGTCAGCATTGAATGTAGAAAGTAAGCTTGAGTAAATGCAGGCTTGGAAAATGGTGTAAAATCATTCAATAGCAGCATTTAAGGGGAAGCTGAAAGTCCTTTTTTTTTCTGCAAATTTGAAAAATTCTGAAAGTAATGATTTACATCAGAGTACAAAAATTAAAATCTGACTTATGAATTGTATCAACAGTTGATTGTTTCTCTCTTACTGATCATCTAAAGAATCTTTTGAAGCAAAAATTTTAATTCATACTTCAGTTGTTTCTGCAGTACGCACTACAGACTTGGGTTGTGTATTGCTGTATGAATTATAAGAGCAGATTTGTTACTTTAAATAAGTGCTCTGAGGTAATGTATATGAATACATATGTCTAAAGTACATGAATATTCTCAAATAACTATTTATGTTTAGTAGGATGTTGTTTTACTTGCAAGGCAATTTTCTGTTTTCCTGCTCTTGACTTTATCTTTGATCGATGCTATGCTGGAAAATAGACCAAATTCTGTGTTATCTGCTCTGATAAAAAATGTTTTCTTGATTTTAATCATGGAAAGAGAATTCCTGTTGACAAGTTACTGGATTTACCATAATTAGAAATTAGCTGGGTGCTGAGAGTGCTTAGTTAACTTAATATTTATGATATAGAATGTCTAAATGCATTATGCAGGTTATTTGCTAAGATATTTTGAATGTAACAAATAGGCAGCATTTGACAGTGAAATAGTACAAAGTTTCAAAAAAATGCAAAAACCAGCTGGGGTGCTGCATCACCATCATGGATAGCTCAAGTGCTGCCAATAAGTGTCTGATGGTCTCTTCCAAGCTACTGGCAAGGTTTTTCTCTGGTATGTGTGTGTGGGAATCCAATTTTCATCGAAAATTCTGTTAACTTAGTGTGGCGGTGGCAGGTGGAGGTGGTCTCTTGCAAGCAGGACATGTAGAAAAGGGAAATGGGCACTATTTTCACTTCGTAGACAGTACAACTGTTTTCTTCTTGTTTTGTTTTGAAAGTAGTTACTTTTAAAGATTTAGTATAAATGAGGTAGTTGCTCCTGGCAGTCTTTGAAATTCTGAGTGTGCATCATTAGTATGTCTCCATGAGCTACATGGCTCCATTGTATTTTTCCATGATTTGCTTGCTTTTGAAGGAACCAGTTTTAGTGAAGACATTTTCACACAGGGCTTTAAGAAAATAAGAGAAAACAGACAGTTGTTTACAGTACTTGTAACTACACCTTCATTGACGTGTCTCATTTTTTGGTATCCTTTTATCTACATGTCTAAAATTAAATTAGGTCTCCATTACTAAAATTAGAAGAGTCATTGGATTAGAAGTGCTCTCTTTCTGATCCTCAACTGAATGAAAGGAGCTTCTTTTCATAAAACTGTAATAGAATTAAATGCTCTACATCTCACGTCCCGAAATCTTATGGATGGAGTATTAAGTTTATTATATCCATCAGACTAAAAACACCTTAAAAGGTGGGACAGAATTCTCTGAACAGGGAAGTAAGGGTTTTGTGAGTAAGAGAGAGTAGTCATTCAGCCCAAGTATTACCCTCACATACTGGATTTTTGTTTGAGGTAGCTTTTCTACCTTGCACAAACAGAACTCCTGTTGTATTCAACACAAGTTTTACTTGTTTGAGACGGCATGCTTTTCATAGGTTTCATTGGATTACACTGAGGCTTAATACAAAGCTTGTGCATACGTATTTCTACTAATTGGGACCACAACATCCAACATAATTTAGCTCTGGCATCTTTAATCTTCAGGATTAAATCTGCTTCTTGGCGCTATTACTCAATATATGGGTTTTGTATGATTTAAGTATTTGTATATTTCTAAAATAATTTCTTTTCCACTCCAGAAATTATTTATTGTTGAACCCCGTCCAGGTTATTTTCTACTGAAGTTTCTGGCTCAGAGGCATTGAGTGAATCTTCACTAAAAGTGGTGTAGGGGAAAAGCAACAATCCCAAAAGCAACAATCCCAACAATACCTTTAACAGGTCCGAGCTTGAGAATTGAATGGAAGCGTAAGAAAATAGGTTCCAAACTTCACATTTCTCGATAAGATATACCCTGTTACCTGACCAGAAAATAGTATTAAAAGCCAATATCATCTGTCAACAAATGGCTACATTTTTCCATGATTTAAAAGTAGCAAGATCAAACACCTTCAGAGCAGTTGCCCTTAGGAAGATGTAAATCCTTCAAGGTTGTTGGGGTCTGTGGATTCCTTTGATGTGAAATGGACTCTGGACAAGGCCTTTACCTCCTGCTTCTGAGAGGCCTCGGCGGATGACACTGAGCAGTGGGTGATTGAAAAGTGACCTTTTTTTGAGCACTTTGACTCACAGTCTATGCCAGTCCCACACTGAGGTTATTGGGTGAGCTGGGATGATGCAGCAGGATATAGGATGGGAAAGATTTCTCTTTGGAAACAGTCTAGTTCCTTATGTACAGGAAATGGCATTTTTGGGCCCAGTTGAGTTTCATCTGGACAAGGCATATTCAAGAGGACCCTGAGTTCTGCCCACATTTTTACAAACAGTACTGCAATGGAGTGCCAGCTCTCATTTCAAAACTATTCACCCAATCTTGCCAAAGAGCTAGGGCTCAAGTTAAGAGGACTACATTATAAGCCTACGATGTAGCCATGTGTGCCAAATTTTGCATGTACCCTAACATTCAAAGTAAAGAGAATGAAAAGCCATTTTGGTGACACCATTTCAATTGTTGAATGTCTGTTGGGGTGTGAAATTTATACATCTTTGAATTTATCTATGAACTTGTCTTTGAAATTTATGAGCATAATCAGCATTTGCTCTTCTTATAAACTAAGTGGCATAGGAGGGAAAGTTGGTGTTTAAATTTCTTTCTTATAATTGGGTTATTCTCCACGAAGGAATTTTCTGACTGCACTTAGGTTATTTAGCATGATGCAATGTATTCTGTAATGTGAGCAAGTCTCTTTCATGTCTAATGTGTCACTTTTATAAACAGAACTATAGAGGAGCACCTTTGAAAACTGCTAAGGTGATATTTGCAGTTTTCATCACCTTCTTCTATTAGTGGCTATTCAAGCTGATACATCTTTTATGTGAGCAGTTCCAAAACTTACCTGCTTTGGACTCTTTTCTGCCTTCCAGCCTTGAAGCACCATTTCCAGATGGAAGTTGCACTGCTTCTCTGAAGCTGAGATTATCCTTGAAACCCTTTTTCTGATTGCTGGGATACCACATTCAGACCTGACGCTATGTGCAGAAGTGTTAAAGCCTGACTGGCCTTGCTTTAAACTGCTGTGATATACTGTTGTGTTTGTCACAACAGGTGACAACTGTGAGATTTATCCAGCAGGAGAATGTCCAGGCCTGCATGAAGAAGTCAGTTTGTTGTCATTCAGGGAAACAACAGGCATCTGCTAGAAAGAATGAGAAAATCTAAGGAAAGGTGCATTGGGAGATGCTGACTATGTAATGGTGTCAAGAAGCTCAGAAGAAGCAAGGAGTGGGAGCTTTGAAATTAAAAACTCATCTGCAGCAGGATAAATGAACTATGGTCTGTACATCAGGAACAAGTGAGGCTGTAGAAGTCATGCTTCACAGTTTACATAAGGGGTTTATTCAGAAGGGTTGGTAGGAACATACTTGTGGTGGAAAAATGTGTTTAGTAAGAAAAGCAGACAGACCTAAACATAGATCAAGCAAGTGTAGTACCCAGGTTATGTAGATATAGTCTTAGACTGGGTCTATCTAATTCTAATTTTACATTTGGTTTTAAGAAATAAGGTAGGTTAAGGCTTAAATCTTAGGCAAACTGCTAATTACAGAAAGTGAACTTGCTCCTTTTATTTCTTTTTAGGTTGGAAAAAGCTTGAAGTGGTAAAGGCTAGTCAAGTTCACAGAGGGGCAGGATGTAACTGGAAACATTTCCTTGTGCATAGTGAAGCACTGATCTAAAGAGGAAGTGTTTGAAGGGTGGATAAATGCCTGCATGTATATTTAGCCAAAACCTCTGTGACAAAGGGCAGCAGGGACTGGAAGGATTGCCAGGACCTTGGTGTGCAGCAGCGGTGGTGGAGGAGCCAGCTATCTGGAACAGGCAGCGCCCAACCTTCTGTCCAGGCTGGGTGCTGGCAGCAGGGTCTAACCTCACAAAATTTCCCTTGTGTGCCCAGTATCATTTCAACATCAATATAAATTAACAGTTTAAAGAGTATTATTTTTCACATATATTTATGTGAAGGCTGTGAAAACCTTTGCAAATACAGCATGTTAACTAATTTGCAAAATCTGTGAGGTGTGTACCAATACACATGTTTAACTGGGTTACTGAGGGAAACAAATGTTTTGGGGTTGTGATCAATTTTTTGAAGGAAATGAGTGTTGCAACTGCAGCAGGAATTAAAAATCCAAATTCAGTTTTGTTAATTCAATAAATAGTTAGGTCATTCCAAGACAAAGGGGTTCTAAAAGACAGTCTGTGAACTAAAAACTGTTCATAACTATAATGTTCTGTTTATTATATATGAAATACATTTTTTAAAAAAATTTCTGACTTGGAGATTGTTTATTTGAGGGCAAAAAGCTAACTCTTACCTTTTAGAAAATGCAGTGTTTTCTGGAATGCTTGGTTCAGCAAATATAGAACTATATTTTGAGAAATTTATTCTACTTAACTCCATTATAAGAAACCTGAGCATCTGGCAGTGTAATAATAAAATCTGTAGTGTGTTTCTCTTCAAAATACAGCTGAATACAATCTCCCCCCAATATTTTGATGAGTACGTGATAGCTTTATCAGCTATTTCTACGTTACTTATTGTGACAGGTTAACATTTTGATGGGAATTTTCCATGGAGTGAATCTTTTTGTAAACATGTACTTAATAAATTAGAAGTTGACTAGCAGGTAGTGATGACTAAATCATTATGTAGGAAGTATTAATATTACAAAGATTCATGTATCTTAAGAATTATTTGAGTCTGTGGTCTCTTTGCATATGTTGCTGTTACCAGAAACCAGCCAAGGAACAAACAATCCATCCCCTTGGTATATTTTTGCTAGTTTCCAGAATGATGTCAAGTGAAGAACTGCACACTTTCATCTTCTAAAAGCAGCTTTACCCTCCCATAGAAAAAAAAATTGGAAAAATCTCATTTAATTGACATATCACAAAACACAATTTAAAAAGTTATATCCATCAGTACTTCTTCTATTTCTTGTATTTGGGTCTTTAGTGTTTTGTTGTCTTTCAGGTATCATTTTCCCATATATAGACCATTTCTCCTCTTAGAGCACCAAGAACATACATATGCTGAAGGCAATATTTGGCATATGAAAATCATGTAACAATAAAAACCTTAGGAAATTAAACTAGGGACCAAAAATGCTAAGATATGATAAGATGTTGCATTGCACTTCAAAAAGCAAAGATGTTTGTTGTTTGGGGTTTTTTTTTTAATAATGAGCATATGTCAGACAAGGCTTTTTTCCTGTTAAAACGCATAGTTGGATTAGCAGAAGAGGTGGTGCCATTTGGACAATGTATATGCTAATTTATAAACACTTGAAGTTTATTCCTTTTTCCTCCTTGATATGCCTTCTTAGTTGATGAGTAATAAATCACTTTTAAGCCAGGGCACAGGGGACTATGGCACAGAAGAAAATGCAAGGATGACAGGCTCATTTACTGGCTTAGCACACAAACATGTTGGGCATATTGCCATTACTCATCTTGAGTTTGGAGTTCAGTTCAAAGAGATGCTTGTCAATGCATTTCCAAAAGGATGCGTCATTTCCATAACGATGCTGGTGGTGACTGCACACTCAGTAGAAGCTGTGAAGAAGCTGGAACTTCCTCTTTGTTCTTGTTTTGACATGGGATATATGGTTTATACAAACTAGGTTATAGGGTATTAAAATAAATGAATAATTGTACATTGTTTTCTGACTAGAAGAAAGTTGAAAGCACACTTTTCAAAACAGCAAGCTTTGCCCAGACTTTGTCTGGTACATTACCAAGGAGGACATGCCCTGATTTGTTGGGTGGATCACCTTCATCGAAATGGACTTTCTGGGGCCACAGCTGGTCAGAATACACTGAGGAAAGGAGGATGCTGAGGAAGCACTTGTAGATGGCCCTGTCACATCTGTCCACCATCCTTCCTGCTCTCCTGTTAAAGAAAGGCAGTGTCAATGAACTCTCATTGAATGATAGCTCTGAATAAACCTTATCTGGGTGACAATTCTAGAGAAGTTCTAGCAGAGATTTAGAAATGCATGTAAATGCATGTCATAGGGGAAAAAAATTAAACCCCAGAAAATGAGTCTTATCCTGCACCCCCTAGGAGAAAGTGTTCTAGCTTCTTTTCTGTCCTGCTTGCGAGCATGAGGGGTTCTGGTCATCCTGCAGAATGATAAATCTCCCTTTCAAAGAGCTGTTATGGTCAGTGGCAGGATGTGGTGATGCCATCAGAAAACCTTTACTACATGCTCTTTCAGGAATAAAACACAACTTTAATTTCTCAGAAGAAACATTCTTTGCCAAGCAAGAGGAAGGAGTAACTGTAGGCTGGATAGATGGAGGAGGAAAAATCCTGATAAAGTCCTTGCTATGTTTTGATAAAGGATATTTTAACAGTTCTGATTCAGCAGCTTCTCAGTGGCCATAATACTTATCTGAAGTTTAGTTGTGGGGCCCTAAGTATTGCGATGGCCAAGCCTATATATGCACTTTACCTGACCCATGTGCCATAGATTATACTATAACTGTTTTATTGTACTTGCAAAAAAAATATCTCCCTAGATGAATTAAACTTTCTAATGCTTTTTCAAATGTATAAAGTGAACTATATATAAATCAAACTCTTTTTAGATAAAATTTTATGTCTATGAAGTCTTTCCTCCAAAACATCTGAAAATCAGATCAAATTCTGTCTTCTTCCAATCTTTGTATTTAATAGTTTGTGTTTATTCCTTTGTATCTAAGTTAATTTATTTTAGCATCGACATTTTACTACCTACCACTGAGCCCACAAACATCTGTAACTTCCCTAACAAATTTTTTTTTCTAATAATAAAAAGGGGTGGGGTTTTTCTCTGTAGAAGCATAATCAAAAATTGATTACACCAAACCAACTAAAAATTTCCATGGGAGCTTGAATCTGAAGAATTCCCAATACAGAGAATAGAAATGAAGTGCAGCTAGATAAATGTGACTCCTTTTCATAGTTATTTATATAAGTAACAGGAACTAGGCTATGCTAATAAGCAAGTCAGCCTTTGAAGTACAAAGCATATGCAAATGTGTTAGCCAAAATTTGGAGTTTGGAATGTAATTAAGTGAGCAGAAGAAATACTGAGGGTGCAGAAAAGTTACAGAGCTTTGGCCCACTTTGCAAGTGGAATTTTCTGAACCTTGTGAAGTTTTTCATCATGTCCCACATCTTTTTCATTCTTCTAAGTTTAATTTCAGGTGGTAAGTTATATCGTAAGCTGGCAGTTCATGGATACATGACTTGTATGTTAATGTTCATACATTCTTCCTGTTGTTTATGTAAATAAGGGATTTGTGCATTTACCTTTGTGTTACTTAGATCTTAGCAAGCACTGTGTTTTTGGGAATGCTCAGGCTTAGGTAATTTTGCTCCTTAATTTCTTTTAGCTTCTTTCCAGCATCAGCGTTGAGCCGATATGCTCACCAGCTGTAAGGGGAATTTAAAGGGAAAGGCTGGCCCAGACCTAGGGGAATGGAAAGGTGAAGGATGAACATATGGACTTTGAATATTAGGAAAATGAAAAAAACTACTTGTGAATGGATATAACTATTTGTAGAAGAAAAAGCCAATAGAGAGAGTATAGAAAAGGGAGAAACAGAAGGGCAAGAAGGGAAATTTTGAACACTTGAATAGTAGCAGAAACGAGTAAATTAATTTAAAGAAGAAACGTATCATATTAGTGGTAGGAAGCTAGTGTGTCCTTTCAAAGCAACCCAATGCCTCCTTAAAGGCATTTCCTATCTCTGTTGATTAGCACAGGTCACAGAAGTAGCTGGTGAAGCCCAGCAGGAAACAGTCATGTGTAGCCCCACACGCTTTCACTCCTCTTTTAAATGGTTTGTATCCTGTTTTTTAAGCAGGTAATGATTAAATGTCTCACAGAAAAAAACAGAACTTGGATGGTGTGATATTTTAGCTTTGCTTTAAAATATTTTAACATGCACGTCTCTTTTCTGGAACTGGCAAAGTTTTGACTAACCATGTTTATAGTCTGGTGTTTTATTGCCATACCGCTCTATAATGTTCAAGCTGGGATTAGGAATCTTGTGGGATAATCACTGCGCAAAACACCATTTACCACTTCAGAAAACCTTATTCATTCTTTATCTATGTCCTGTGTAGTACAGAATACTTCTTTTGGCAGAAGTGATGGTAAGTTTCAGGGTGTTAAAACACCATCTTTAAAGAGTATGCTTTTTATGCAAATTCTTGTTCCCATTTGTTCTTTGCTCAGCAAAACCACCTGGGTGTCAACTGTACAGTGTGGCTTCAAAATCATAATTCTTCTGCTGAAGAAAGACATTATTTACCAGACTTTTCAAGAATGTGACTGAAACCAAAAAATATGTTCTGATTTCTGTTCACATGCACAAGCTGTGTATTATTTTCTCACTGAAAATATGATTTTTGTGTGCTACAGCATTATTTAGAAATGGCTCCTTTGTTGCCTGTACTCCAAGAGTGACTGTGAGTGGCAGTAGGAGGTTTGGGAGTGCAAGGAATACACATCAGAACCATTCTGCACAGATCTTATTACAAACCAAGTACATAAAACACTGAATCAGATCTTCACTGAGACAAATCACTGAAGGTCTGCAGAAAGCTGCCATCATCACTGGCATCCTCAGAATTAGAATGAGGTTGGAAATCTGCTGGCTTAGGCAAGCTGTCTAGTCCACTTGGATGGTATTAAGGTTTTGGACTTAGCATTTTTTGGCAAATTTACTCTTGGGAAAAATGTTAGTTGAGCCTGATGTAATTGGGTAATGTCATGTATGAAAAAAATAGAGCGATTTCTGAGAACATTTATACAATAGCAAGTTTAAATGCTCTTAGAAATCAAAAGTTGTTATGACTGTCCAGCCAGAGGTTCTTAGAGCATTGGAGACCCCAGGGTGCTACAGAAATCTTTATGCTGAAGCAGCCTTCCCTCATATTGTCTAGGTAGACTGACAGTTGTTGAATAGATTACCAGTCCAGACAGGAGCTGGTGGGATGTGAAGAACAATTTTTATTTTGTTTTGGAAAGGAGACAACTCTAGAGATGTTGTGAAGAAGTAGCACTGCATGAACACTGATTGGACAAGGGAAGAAACAGAAAGTGCCTCCAGCTTTTTGAACTTAACTGATAGAATGGTGGGTGACACCAGGAAATCACAAAAGGTATAAAGCAGAAGGAGTTTCAGAGGCGAAGGAGTTTTATGTTTAAAAATAGAAAGGTCCTTTTTGAAGATTGTCTTTTAGAACCTATTAGAAATGGATGTGTTAGACTCTATCTTTCTTTTAATGAAATAAGACCTGAGTGTTTTATACAATAACATACATTTGCATGCTGTGGAAAGTGATTTTTATGTTAAACATATTTATTCTGTGAGTTCAGACAAATGCCTTGAGGAATGAAGCTGGTATAATCAACTTCAGTGTGAACAAAATTTTCATCAGGGAGAGGCTGTTAATGCAAGCTTAAAATGAAAATTTTGCAATTTTTTATTAAGAATTCAGAATTCATTGCATATCTCATACTGTCCATGTTGTTTGAAAGATACTTCATATATCCCATTGTACTTAAAAATTGAGCAGAAAGAAATCAGTGGTTTCCCATCTCCAACAAGAAGCCTCAGTACCTCTCCCAGCTTAATCAAGCATTCCAGATTCAATAACCCAACTCAGAACAGTTTGGCACAGCCACATCCTGTGTTAAGGGATGATTTACTGAGTGACTTGCTTACTATGTGGAGTAGTACGTGAAGCCACAACAGTATAACTACCATGGGTCTCCTGCACAAGGTGACAAGATCGTGACAAATCCCCAAGTTCTCTTCAGTGAATGTCTTTATTCGACATGAGAAGTAGAGATAAATGCTTCATTCTTGGTTTAAAATTTAAGATCTGGGTAATCCATACAATACAATACAATAATAATATGCCAAATATTGCTCACACAAATTCTGGGTTCCCCCTTCATGTGGTGTTACTGGAGTAGTGAAGTTTTTGTTTCTCACCCTACTAGCGATGCAGTCAGGAGAACACTTTTTGTAATAGATTGACTTCTAGCTCCATGTCCCAACTCTCATTTACCTTTAAGTCTATAATTTGTTCTCTAATGTCTATTATAAAGAAGGAAAACATGACTAGATGCCTTTGAGAAATCAGATGTGTAAAGTGTTGTGAAATAACCAACCCAGAGCTATTAATTGCATTTTTTTAGTTTAATGCTTCCTGTATTTTTTTGTCTATGTTACACATGAGAATTTTTAATAGGAGGCATGATTCTGAAAGCCATGGAGCATATCAACAATGAAATAATTGTTTTAAGAGACACTGTAAGGCTGATAATCCCCAATTTTACCTATATGTTTTTTGTTTACTTTATGGGCTTGATGCTAGTCTAGACCTGCCACTAATGCTGCTGGCTTCAAAGCCTCTTTGGTACAAGAGGAGCCTCCCTCTGCCTCTTTTACCTCCGGCAGTGTGGTTGTTTGAAGCTGTTCTTTGTTTTCAGTCTGCACATCATAATGTTAGTCTGCATATAACACAGGCATTTAAGTTCTTTCAACTCCGTGTAGTAATCAGATTTATGAGAATGTTGTTAGGGTTGTAGTCAAAATGTTCATTGATAGTGTAAAAGCACATTGTTACCTTACTTGTAACTTTCAAGTCACCTCACTGCAGGAAAGTGGCCCCATTAATTCAAAATGACTGAAATACAAGGATAAAAAGAGTCAAAGCCAAATACAGAATTAATTTTGAAGATTGAAAGTATATTTTGATGATGTGGAGCATGCTGGGTGAGGGCAGTTGGCAAGCCTCTGGTGATTCTGTTGCATGGGTATTTAGAATAACTAAGCAATTGAACTTTTAGGGTCATAAGCATGCAACAGAGAACTTCAGTGCTAAGCACTGAATATATATGGAGATTTTCCCTTGACAAAAAGAAGATGAAAATTTGAGATAAAGCAGTGACTTCAGTAACACCTGATGATTAGTGTATCTAAATTTTAGGTGAGCAGTTTGATACTCTGAGAGCAGCTGGTTGAAAGTTTCTAAAGCTGAAAAACTAGGACTCAGAATCTCTTGAAAACAGGGCCAATGTCCCAGCTAACCTCAAATTTGCAGTGCTAAGTTCCTAGTATTTGAGAAGTATGAGCAGTTGGCATTGTGCTGAGACTGACAGGAAGACAAAACTTGAAGATCTCATTTTTAATACTTGCCACCTGAACACAAATATTTACATGTATTTTGCTAAGTAAACACTCATTGTTTATAACACAGACTTTTTGGTGATAGATTTGCATGTTATTTTTCCTTTTATTTGGTTCCAAAGTTTAATATGTTTTTAAATGTCTTGTAGTATCTAATTCAGATATCCTATTCTCTCATAGGTTGTTGACTTTGAGTGTGATAAGAGTCATTTGCTCTTAATAATCAGGTGTCATCATCATCATGGCTGGGCTTCGTGAACGAAGATTAGGAAAAGGTCTCTACCCACGTTTGTCACAAGCGCACTGTTGGCTAACGAGGCCAATACGAGACAGGCATGACCAGTTGCAAAAGGCACAGCAGAAAAGACTCCTTAGGTGGTAAATTCTGCAAGGCACGATTCTTTCTGCATTGTCTTTTCTCCTCTAGAGTGATCCTGCGTGCGTTCTCAAAGGAAGCAGCAGCGTTATAGATGGTGTGTCTCCAGGCCTCCCGACTGGAGGCCAGAGTAGACCAGTTATGTTGATCAATATGGCCAAGGCTGAGATGTTGTTTCAGGGAGTCCTTGTATCTTCTCTTTGGGGCTCCTCTCTTGTGGCAGCCAGTGGCAAGTTCACCATAAAGCAAGATCTTAGGGAGGCAGTAGTCCTTCATCCTGGAGACGTGCCCTGCCCAGCACAGCTGTGTTCTCAGCAACATGGCCTCAATGCTTGTGACTGCTGCTTGTTCTAGAACAGATGTATTAGTCACATAATCTGACCAGTGAATGTTTAGGATTGTACGAAGGCAGCATTGATACGAAGGCAGCCTTGGTATCAACTCTGCCATCAATCAGGTGTAAGCTAGAGAGTATATGGCGTACCATTTAAATTTATATGTATTTGCTGTATCTTCATCGCCCAAACAAAAATAAATAAATAATAAGAGGGGAACCTGGCAATTCCTACCCATGAGTAACATGGCTGGCAGGTTAATTGCAGGCTTAGGCATGAATATGCAAATGCAGGGATGATTCACAATTGCAGGAATAAAAGGACAATGAATGAAATCTTTGGCTAGATGTAGGGTTGTGCCTGGCACTAGAGAGGATGAATATAATACTTCCTCAATTGGGCAATCATCATGATCAAGAACAAGTTGTTCCATGAGCAGAACAGCAATAAAACCTAGTTTTTTACGGGTTCGTAACAAACCCATTGCACTGTATGACTTCACCTCCTCACCTTGTGCTTCACCCCAGCGTAGACAGCTACAGTTCCCATGGTCTTCAGTTCTCCCTTGCCTCAAAGTAGTCCCCTGTACTCTTTCCCTGGTCCTATTTCCTCCTCCCCTCATGCTCCCTTGACTGTCAGCTATGCAGCTATGTAGCTATGCATTCTTTTAAATTTAACAAACCAAACTCTTAAATCCCTGCTGTGGCCTTTCTTGCACTGGAAAGTCACAAATTTTAAGCTTTGTTTTTGAGAATGCCACTGATACAATGCAAACCTGAAGACACTTGTAGCTTAAGACACTATTTAGTTGGGAAGGAAAAATTTGAGAAGTCTGAAATTCTATTGGACTATAGAATCTCAGTGGCTTTTAAAAATCTCTAGTCCTTAAGATGCAGAGAAACCCTTGACTAACTCCTGATTAACTCTCACCAGCTTAGGAGGAAAGGGAAGATTTAACCTTCACTTTCTATCAGTCATGTATTTGTTCATGGACTTTTAAGTTTTGCCACTTCTTTGGTAACTTCTTACCTGTGCTACATTATGAACTAGAGAAGTTCTTTTAATATGCCTGTTTTGGATAATATGAGTGGTCTGCTCTTGTGGTTTTGTGACTATAAAGATTTGCAAAATGCTTATTTGCAAGGTGCCAGAATAAGATGAATCTGAACAATTTTCCTACACAACATGCTTTTAGCTGCAATAACCCTTCAGAGTTAATCTATCATCAAGGTTATGGCAGTGGCAGGTTTTGCTATTGTTTCAGTGCACCACAGTTATATTTCTCTTTCTCCCTGGTTTTGCTTTATGCTCTGTGACAGTTGAGACACTTGGTGAGTGTCGATGAGCTCTGCTTTTTTTTGTGGCTTTTCAAATAGCCTGAGTGATGAAAAGAGCTGGAATGAAACAGGACTTTGGCCCTATCTGTGCTTCCTTGCTGATTTTCTGAAGATTTTTTTTCAATGTAATTTCAATGTGAAACAGAAGATAGTGTGGTGATCTGAATAGGTTTGAAAATTAATATGACATTTACCAGAAAGTACTTGTGAGGAATAAAAACTGAATTGGGTTTGTGACTGTTTGGGTTGTAGAGGAATGACACTTTGATCAATAGTCTTTCAGTACACAAAATTGCTGCCGATGTTTTTAGTGGATGTACATAATAAGGAGACAAGGCAGGTGTGGAACACTATGATCGTCTGGACGAGCTGAACCAACCTGAAGAAAAAAAACCCTAACGTAGTTTCTGTTTTAAAGGATGGTCTCTGATTGACTGTGTCAGAATGGGGCTACAGTGTCCCAGCAAACAGTGACTGATATTTTTTGAAAATTGATAGTGAAAACACAACTTGAGAGAGGCTTTGACAAAATGAGCTCATAAACACTGAGAACATGTAAGTAGGGCAGTAACTATCAGGAGCAGACAAATGGCTTATGGTATGACTGTCACTGGTGCTAGAGTACTGAGTCAGTCCTCCTCATCTCCTTCAAAAAGGAAGTTGTAAAAGTTAACAGCAAACAAGATAGACACCAGATACAGGTCCTGAGTAATGAATGAGTCTTATACAATAAATGTAAAAAACACATGAGGCTCATTTTGTCATAAAGGAGTTTGAGGGAGAGCTAGATTACAGTGTACAAATTCCTCCACAGAGGAGATATGGAGTGCTAAAGGCTTTTTTAATTTAGTGGAAAATGAGTCATAGTCATAAACAGAAACCAGATAAAGTCAAAGTAGAAATTAGGTACTCGATTAAACCGTGAGAAAGGATGAATGAGCAAGGGAGATGGTGCAGTGTCTATCCCTTGATTTCTTCCAGTCAACACTGAATGCTTTTCAAGAAGGTTCATTTCCATAAAACATTAGGAAAAATAAGGATGTGAAACTTAATAAACTTAATAAAATGACCAGATCACTTTGACTAAAGACAGTAATATAGTGGTTAATCCAAGAAGCCTATATGCAATTAAGGTTAATGTGCCTGTTCTACACACCGACTTGTTGCAGTGCTGAAGTCCTTCAGTGCTCAAGCTCATGGTGAGAATTAGTCACAAACTTATTTCAATCTAACAATTTCTATTTGTCTTTTAAACTACTTATCATCTCACAACACTTTTCTTTGTAAAGCAACATTACTAATTAGTATACACGTGATACACATGAAACCATTAGTAGGAAAACAGTGCTGAAAAGCCGAGAGAGGAACGGTAAAAATACTGTTTTATTTGCAATTCACAATTGCAATTACTTGCTTTTTTAAAATTGAATGAATAGCAATGGCCTTGTGGATGCAGAACAAAGTGCCTGATGCCATTTTACTAAAAGTTTATGGCTCTAGGAGCATCTCAGGATTGGAGAAGGGCAAGTGGGAGGGAGATGGGTTTTTCCAAAGCATTAGACAGAAAAAATTCAGAAGGTATTTTAAGGTTAGATGGTTACAGAATTAGTACTGATGACTGTTAGAGGAATTGCAAGAACTTTTTAAAATGTGACTATTTATTCTGAGTTTATTTTCTTCTGAGGTAGGCTTTCAGGAAAGATTTTAGGACTTAGAGGTATAAATTCATAAAATTTACCGCACAAATTTTAGGAGTGAGGAAGACTTCAGTGACAGTGCAGCAGTCAGAGTGATTTTTAAAGCATAATTTAATGTTTGGTTATTGTTATGAGGGGTTTTTTTCCTTGGCTGTATAGCCTTTGCATTTCTTTAAAAGTAGCTGCCAGGAAAGGTCAATTGAGGGAGTACAGCTGATGCCTGCTGAGAGGGGGACATAGCTTGAAGTACAAAATACCTGGTCTTTAGCACCCTCCCCAGAAGCATCTGAGTACTGTAATTGAAAGCAGTGCTATATTTTTGTATTCAGCTTCAGTGTTGCTAAGTGCTAAATACCCTTACTTTTAACTGTACTCAGATTTGAAAATGATCAGTTGCAGGAGCAATTCATGGTCTTACACATTCTGTACCTTGTCAGCCTTTTAATGACATCTGCTCTGCCTCTTGACCTCTACCCCTTGCACACTGATCTCTACAAAAAGGACTAGAAGACTGTTATATTTAATAGAAGGGACATAGCAGGAAACACTAGATGGGTCTGGAAGAAGAGACCTGTCTGTAATACCTGGGATTTGATTGTAGATCAGGTACAGTCCTCTAGTATTTTATTTTCTGTAGTTCTTTCTTGCTCCAGAAGTTGTACTATGTTAACTGCCAAGGGAAGCAGTAATTCATTGTTCTTATTTTTGCCATCCTAACCATTTAAAGCTAAGTTTGGGTCACGAATTAGAATAATCTTCTGTTTCCTTCCCTATCATTAGTGGGCCTTTGAGTGCTGAATGGTTTTTTAGGAGACTTGCATTTCCTTTTATTTTCCTCCCTGGCAGAGTGGAAGAAGCTACAGGTGGGTGAATTTTATTTCACTGAAGTATTCCTCTTCAGTAAAATGAAAACTGTGCCACAAATCAAGCCCCAGGTATCCAGTCTGGGGCAAGGCCAACATTTGATAATGACTTTATGAGTTCTAATGGGTTGTGTGACAGTTCCTGTTTGCTAGAGCCATCTTTGTGAAGGTAGCCCGACCTTCTATAGACCTGGGAATGAAGAGGAGAGCATGTTCAGTAAATGAGTATGACATGAGAGGAAAAAGTAAAACTTCATTATTGCCACTGTTCAGTTCATTTGAGGAAAAATTGTATTCTGATGTCAGACTTAGTGTTGCTAATTGTCATTTATTGTCACCATTTTCCATTTTCTTTGTTGAAGCGTGTGCCCACTAAAAAATGAGTGAATGTTCCTCATGAGGGGAACTCCTTAAACTCAGGATTTAGAAACTAAAACAGTGATTTCCTGTCTCTCTGTCAGAAGAAATCATTTAAGTTATTTACAATTCTGTTCCCATTTCCTACCTTTGTTTTAAAAATGGTCGAAAGAATTCTTAGGTGAAATAAGTACAGACGGAGATAATTTTTAAGCAGAGCCACACAACAGCCAACATCTAATTTATAAAATAAGATAACGGGTCTGAGCTGCAGGGAGCATGGAGGTCTCCTTTCCTTTAGGTATGTTCAGTTCCTTTAGCATGTTTTGTAGAGGTCCTAATGTTAATAGGAACTACAACAGCAAAATATGAAGCAAAATTTTATGTTATAGATTGGAAATTATTTTTCTGTGGTGTTTTCACATAAATTAAAACGCTTGAGGGGCAAACTTTGCACTCCTCTGAAATAAGTAAGGTGTATATGTATTCATCCAGGGATTAGAACCAATCCTGTGGGTTCTTTTCTCTATCAGCATTCTCTTAATTCACATGGGCAACAACATTTCAGTTTTAGACAATTGAAAGTGCAACTTTGCTCTGAGCTATGTGCATGTATGTGTTGTGCATATCATTTATGTATGGACAAGTTCAGGATCTCTTCATAAGGCTGGATGAGAAATTCTTGATTTCAGAATAATCACCCTTCCAAAAGTCTGAAAAATTTAGTTAAACAATATTTTCGTCTAGTATTTATCTTTTATCTTCTCTTCCAGCACACAGTCACATAAGCAGCAGAATCTGCTGTAGAGGTAGAGATTAAAATCCTCTCAAAACCTCTACCATGATGGACCACTTGTCACAGTGTTCTGAAATGGCTTCTTCTTTATGGTAGAAGTGGAGAGATGTAGCTGCCTCAGTGGGAGGAAAAGGGAACGAAGAGATGATTTATTCCATCCATCTTACACAGGACTCAAACACACCTGGAAGCTTCTCTCTAGACTGATAGTTAAAGTAGCCTAAATGACTAGGTGAGACCTAGTTGCACAACTTCTAGATGTTTAAGTTGGGAAAAGTCCCTAGAAATATTTTGTTATGCTCACTCTGTCCAGACATAGTCTTTGGACAATCTGTGGTCTGACAGGGGGACCAAGCCAGTTTGTCTCAACAGCTTACCAGTAACTAGTGGGTTTGTGTCCAGATGTCTCAATGCACCGGTATGTCTTAAGTGTGGTAGTAGATCAGATTAATCTGTTTTAAATAAGTATAAATGACATGCCAGTCAGAGCCATCATTTAATTGGCAAATTCAGGCAAAAGGTAATGTTGATTTTATCTTCTTTGAAAAGAATATACCAAGGACAGTATCCGTGTGTTGTCCTGATTTATTCTTTGTGATTTTTGACATGGTTTCAGCCACTGGATTATCTCTGCCAGTGCCATGCTATCCGAAGCTATTAGCTAAAGTTTTGGCTGTTCTTGCCTCCTCATCCACTATCATGACAGCATTTTACTAGCTTTGCACTCTGTATACCTACGTTCATTGGATCTTGACAAATCAGTTAATTGGATCTTGTTAATCATCTTTTAACCTGGTTTTATTGGAGATCTTTGGCTGAGATGTCGAGACGGTGTCAGCATGGTTGGCGTTTCTGCTTGTATGTAGCATAATAAATTTTAAACTCCAGATCTGATGAGTTTCACTGTTTGATGAATGTAATCTTTGTCAGTGAGCTGGACCTGCCCGTTTGGCTGGAAATCAGGAAAAAAGAGAACACGACATGAAAGTTCTTGAAGCTGTTTGTAGTGCCACTGCTGGTAGATAATGAAGGTATAGAGTTCTTGGCGTATAGAGAACAATCCTGGCAGAAGCTAAGAAGTGCACAGCTACTTACATAGCAGCTATTCCAACTGTGAAACACGTTGCAGCTTTTTTTCCAGCCCATCTTCAATTGTTTATGGTGGCTGTAGTGCTGGAAGTAACTATTTTCTCAGATCTTCCCACAGATATGCTCATTTAAGATGTTTCCTGACCTTATTCCATCCAAAACAAGCTTGGTTAATTTATGCAGCCTGGAAAACAGGATTTTGTTTAACCCTACTGCTGCATTTTTGTGAGCTGAGACATCTCAGGTTGGACTTGATGATCTTGGAGGTCTTTTCTAACCTTAATGATTCTGTGATTCTGTAGTCTGGCAGGAGGGCTGTGCCAGGGAACTGGTCAATAATCTTTTCATTGTATCAGAGAAAAGTTGGTTGGAAGGGGCCTTTGAGTCAAGAGGTCTTGACTCAAAACTATTTCCCAGCACTAAGTCTGGTGAACCTAGGCTTTGTTCAGCTTAGTCTTGAAAACCTCCGAGAGTAGATGTTGCACCATCTCACTGGACAGCCTGTTCCACTGCTGCCCAGGTTTTGTTAATCACGTTTTGTCAAATCTGAAGTATCTAAGCTGTAGTTTGTGATGTTTGCCACTAGTTGCATTGTCTGCTACTACTGAAGTGAGTTTGTTAGTACTCCAGATGCTCTTTAAACCATTGTGGGCTGCTATTAGATTGCCTCTTGACCTCCCCTTTGCCACAGTAATAAAGCCCAGTCCCTTACTCTCTCATTGTGGGTAATATGCCTTTTGTATGGTGTTTGTATTGTTTGTGAAGAAAGCACACTGTTGGTTCATATTCTCTTTGGAGTGCACCATGACCTACAGGTCATTTCAGCGAGGCTGCAACACAAGCAGTCAATTCCCACCCTTGAGGGATGTATGGAGTTAGTCTGCTCGGAGGTGGAACTTTGCACTTCTAGTTGAACATGTTTCTGTTGTCCCAGGTCTCAGGTTAAGGAGCATTGGGACCTCATTGGATTCTCAACTGAATCTCTCAGGGAGAAATTAAGCTAAAAAGTCATTTACTGTTGTCCACAAAGTTGCTGATAGATCTGTTTTATCACTCAAGTAGTTGATGAAGATATTGAACAATATCAGCCCCCTATTGATATTGGGGTACTCTGCTGATTACCAGCTGCAGAGCAGTTGTAAAGTTTCTTCAGGACTGTCAGTCCAACCAAATAATTTTCAACAGACCTAAGAGTCTGTTCTTCTAGCCCTCACTTCCTCAACTCCCACAAGAGTATGGGAGAGTCACAGTGTCAAAAATCTTAATAAGTAAAGATATATCACATCCACCTCTCTCTCCTCATCCGCAGAGCAGGTCATTTCTGTTACAGAAAGCAGTCAGCTTGATGAAGCATGGTCTGCCTGTGTTGAGTGTTTTTGATTGCCTTCTTGTCCTTCATGTTGGGAAGTAGACTACAAGGAATATGTTCCCTGCCCTGAGGGGGGGACTGAGGGGAGGCTGACCAGCCTGTGTGTTCTCTTGGTCCTCCTCCTTGCCTTTCTTAAAAGAGGCATATCAGCATTTTTCCAACTCTGGGGATTTACCCTGATTTTGTGCGTTTTCTCGGACGTAGTGGCCACACAATCACATCAGCCAACTCTTTTGCACCCTTGGATGAATGCTATCCAGTTCCAGATGTTTGAATAAATACATTGAATTTTGCTAACGAGTCCCTGACGGTTACTTCCCTGCCTAAACTTTTCTAAACTGTAGAGGTCCATGCAGTGGACTGGAAGCAAGCTTTTCCATATTGCTTTTCTGTTCCATTCATCTCTGGGCCTCCATTTTCCCTGAACTTCCTTTTGCCTCTGGCATTGCTTGTGGAAGCCCTTCTTGTTTCCCTTTGCCTAGCTGGCTAATGCAGCTGTAGCTGGCCTTTGACCTTCTTGATGTTAACCCCTAGTGACTGAGCAATGTGTTTATACTCCTTCTCTGTTGCCTTTTAAACCAGCAGAAATGCTTCTTGGAGAGGATGTGTGTCTGCAGCTTGGGTGTTCATTAAAGCACAGGGAAGCTGTAAGTGCACAGACAGTGTTCCCGTCGCTCTCCCTCCAGGGCAGAGGAGTGCCTGCTAAAGATACCATCTTAATATTTACATCATTTCAGTCACTTGCTTTTGTACACATGTAATAGGTCATGAGAAACTATTACTTTCCATATCCCTGATGGCTATTTGCAGTATGCCTAATTTATCTCAGCAGGCACTCTATTATAAATATGTATTATATTAGGATACTGGTGTAAATGGCCATGTTGTTCAGAGGAATTGCTCTGGTTCAACATAATACTTTTACAATTGCACTGCAGTGTTACTGGTTTCGTATACAGTGCAGTTAAAGTGTCATAAAATTGAAATATAGGAAGTGAACCTGTCTGCAGTTTGCGTATTTTTTACTTCAGAGACCAAATAATGGTACTGGTTACAATCTGTATTTTAAAGTTAAAATAAGGTAATGCATACATAAAACTTTTCCCATGGATTTTCTGTATTGGTACTGATGTATGCCATGGGATTGTTTATGTCCAAAGCACTTCAGAGTGAGTGAGTATGATGTAGCTGTGATGCTGTCATGTGGGCAGGAACCTCCTTCAGCTTGGTTGTCATGCTCTCAAATTCTTTGGAAACGTTGGGTGAGATGAGCATTTTGTCTTCCCTTGGTATTGCCACTTGTTTGTTTTCATGACCTTTATGTCTTGATACTTTTAACTTTGTCTTACACATATTTAGTTCAAGGGAATGTGTTTTCTAGTACATTTTGTTAGTAACTAGAATTTATCAGTAGGATGGATAAATAAAGAATGTTGTGAAAGCTTTTCATGTCAAACTTTTGGTGCATGTGTTTGTTTTGTAACGCATTAATGGCAGCAAAAATATCCACTATTTCACTGATTTTATTTCTTATTTAAGCTGAAATGGCTTGTTCCTGGGTTAGTTTCTGGTACCAGACAGCAACAAAATAGCAGTTGACTTTGACCTTAATTAAGTTTACTCAACGAGACATCAGTGTGCAAGGTCTGCTGCATAATTGTGTTTCAAAATTATGTTTCTTTTAAGAAGACATCTCAAAGGTCACAAGAGACACTTCTCCAAAGATTTTCAATAACAGCTTGTTTGCAAGATGAAATTCCAAATCCATAAATGAATAATGAATAGAGTTGGAATTGGGTATATAACAATAACTTTTAGAAGTGGGTAAGGTAAATATGTCCTTGTCCAGTTTGAAGAGGATAAAAAAGTACATGACTTGAAAGAAAAGACACCTGAACTATACAGCCATTTGAGACTTTTTTTCCTGGATAGTTCTGTCTGTCCCGTCATACTTAGAGTTTTCTTTTTTATTTTTTCATTTTGTCTCAGTATTTCTGTTACTTCCTGCACTTTTCTGCTTCTTCATGGAGTTAGGGAGTACTTTGTTATTCATGAGGAACTAAATCAATCATCACTTTCTCATGTCATCTTGCATTGCATCAGCTTCCTTTTTTAGATGAAATGGATGGGTGTAGCTCCCTATGGAGTTTAGCAGTGCTGTTTGCTGGGTTGGTTTTGGGTAGTGGTTACTCAATAGTAGCTTAAGCATTTAAACACTGAAGTTAATTTATGTTTATCCATGCCAGTGCAAGGCTTAGAGTTTAAGCACCATTGAGGTAAATGGGCATTTTTACTGCAGTAATGTTGTACCATTATCCCTACAGTCATAATTGTAAAGATTTGCATTTTCAGTGGAAGTGGGTAAGGATTAAGAGCACAAACAGGAGAGAGGTGGGTTGTAGAGATATAAGTGAGAGAGTAATTTGTCCTGCCAGCATCCTATAATTGCTAATGATGCCTTGGAAGAAATAAAAGAACTTGGGATTGTTGTTTGCAAGATTGCCAATTAATTTGTTTACCGGGGGGTTGATGAAACATTTTATGGGGTATGAGAGCTGCCAGGTAGTAAAAAATACCTTATCATGTCAAGTTTACTTTTCAGTCTGGAGCTGCATTAGGGTTTGAGTAGAATTGAAATTCAATTGAAACAGAAAAACTGAGATTTTCTTCAGTGCATTGTATGACCTGCTCCACTCTGATTTAGTTTCCTTATGGCGTAAGGCTCTGCTACCTAAGTTATTACATTAATATTCATTGGGTAGATCATTATTGCACTGTTGGAGCCAATAAATTTTGGTTTAGTTTAAAATGAGAGATGATATTTTATACATTATGTAAGCATACAATTTTTATTAGCATATCAGACTGTGAAAGAGTGATGCATTGCAGTAAAAAGCCAAGTATTTCAAGTTAATTGCTGTTCTATTAAGTAGAAGTGTGGTTTTGGCTTAAAAGAGTGTAGAGAAATGTTTGGCTAATGAAAGGAACGCTCACAGTGATAAGTGTTTGATGTAGTGAAGCTGCTGGCTGAAAATACTCACCTCAGTAGTCAGAACTGAAGGCCCTCAGAAGGAGGTGGTGAGATGAGACTAGTCCAGCATGTAGAAGCACATTTGGGATGAAGCCAAGAGGCAGTGGTGCCCACCAAGCCCCCATTGAACTTCTAAAGATAAATGAAGAAATAAAGAACCGCCAAGATAAACATTCAGCAGCAAGTTTGTCTGACCTGACCTGCTCTTTTTGTCCACAACATGTAGTGTGAGAGAGCAGAAACCACATTAAAGCACTTGGTTAGAGGGTAGCTGGTAGATGCAGGCATGATCCAGCAGATTCTTCTGCATCCTGCGGTGCTGGTGCACTGCCAGCCCACACAGCCAAGCATCTCCTCTCGCAGGGCCACAAGTGAGGGCAGGGAATCAAGGCAGGTGGTTTTCTTAACCACTTTCCTTCTCTCCTGCTCATCCTCCTGCTGTACTTTGGGCAGGTGTGGAGCCTTGCTTTTTGGACTGTGCTGCCAGTCACTGGCACCTCCTGGCCAGTTCCCCCCAGTTTATATACTGAGCATGATACTCTGTGGCATGGAACATCCCTTTGGCCAGTTCGTGTCAACTGTTCTGGCTCTGTTCCCTCCTGGCTTGTGCATCTCCTCACTCACAGAGCATGAGACACTGAAAAGTCCTTGACTTGGACTAAACACTATGTAGCAACAACTAAAATATCTCATTATTCTCATCCTAAGTCCAAAACACAGCACTGTACAAGCTACTAAGGAAGAAAATTAGTTCTATCCCAGTTCAAGCTCATTCTTGATTTCCTTCCACATCCACACCCTACAACTTCTTACTTCCTCTACCATGGCGGGGGGGGGTGAGGGGGGGGCGGTGTTGCAGCTGAAACCAGAGTGGAGGGAGGGAATTCAGCTTTTGCTGTCTGCTATGGAGGTCTCTGTTTGGAAATGTGATACATTTGGACTCATAATGCAACAGCAGTTTCCTTCCCTGTACCCCTCTTCAGTGATGCTCTCAACAGCTACCATGGATTTCTGTTCCCTCGTTGGAGCACTGCAGCACAACTGGGCTGTTTTTGTCAGAAACATTCAATCCACTGAACTTCGCATTGAAGATTGGATTGTTTACTTTAGTCTTCCTCTCTTTCTACTCTACCACTGTAAAGAGCTGCTTGTTTTTGAAATGTGCCCTTTTATTTGAGGCAGCAGATGTATTTGCAGCTCATTTTGTGATGATGTCAAAAGGCCATATTTGAACAGGAATTCTGCCACTGCACAAGGCTTGGGGTAAGTTGGCTCCATCCCCAGGCAAGCACAGAGAGGTGATTTTTCTCTCTCTTATAGGGATGGAGCATAACACAGACTATTTGGAAGTTAGAAATTAAACTCAAAGTCTGAAGATTCAGTACTATCCTTTAATTGCAAATCCATTCTTTATAATTTCTAGATATCAGGGTGTTCCCTCCTGTTATATCCCTGAACTGTGTCACTGGTTTCTCTTTTGTCTACCTGGAGCCATGAAACTCTGAATAAAACATTGGTAAACCCACAAAATTTATTTAGGAAGTCAGTGCAGAGAGGGAATTATGAAAAATTATGGAAAATCCACTGAAGCCATAAGGATCAAGAGATATTCAGAAAAAAAATTTGGACTTTGATAAACTTTTTCATCTGTATTAGAATGTAGTCACTGGAATTCATCCATTTTTAAATCTGTTTGTATAGTATTGGGGTTTGGTCAGAACTGCTATGTTTTACTTTGGTTATAGGTGAAGATTCAGCTTTCAGTTCTAAAATCTAGTTGTCTTCACAATATTTAAGGATGAAGGAATTGGACTTAAAATGGATATGAATTTAAAAAGTGTTTGATGCTGTTTCTATGTTGAGATTTTGGTAGGTTTTTAGCTTAGCTTTCAAAGAGGTTTTCAATAGGGGTGTTTCTTTTTCATCAGGGTAGATACTTCTTTCAGTGATCGGCAGAATCTCTATTCATCCAGTGGATAGGTCAACAAATATACTTCTGTAGTTCCATATGCCATTTTAATCTTCACTAATTTAGTGGTTCATGCAAATTCTGTCATAGGACAGTACTTCTGTAGATCTGGACATGAAGTCCACACATAAGTCAAGTGCCATTTCAGTGGCAAGAATTTTGGACTGTAAGGGATAAATGAGAGAATAACAAGGTCTAGCTAGTATATAGTACATGAATAAAATTATTATAATTGATAAATATAAGTTCCCGATGCTTCAGAATGAAGTAGGATATGTTGCAGTCACTGGTACTGAGTTTACTGAGAAGAGCCTGAGAACCATCTGCAGTTATAACCACTGGGATTTCTGAGCTCACAATTCTTATATATTGTAGAGGTCAATAACTAATCGATCTCAATTCAGGGGTAGACACTGGAATATTTATTGAACACGCATCTTGCAATTTAAGGGTCTTGGGGGCGGGACGTGTTAATGAGGAGGATGGGTTATGCTAACTAGGGGATGGATTATGCTAACTAGAGGATTACACAATTTCCTGCTACAGTTACACAAGTGGTTAATATTTTCCCTTAGCTAGGACCACATGGGGGGAAGAGAACAAAGGGGTCTCTACATGGTCTGACAACATCCTCACAAAGTCTTTCCATATCTTGCTGAAGGAAACAGGACAACCAACATGGCTAAGTATTAACAGGTCTTGTGATGAAGGTCTGGTCCTCAGGTGATGGGATTTCTCTCAGCCTCTGTTGCCCAAGGCCGGCTACTCAATCCCATCAGACTCCTTCCTGCTGACAGCCGAGTTTCGGTCCTTACAATATATAACTCTGGACAGCTCTTTGGCTAAAATAAATCACTCTCACCCTACTGAAATCAATGGAGAAGTTGTAAGTTTTATAAATCAAAGTTTGGCAATTTATGATATAAAAATTTTTATTGAGTTGAAACACCATGTTTCAACATGGTGTTGAAACACCAGTCATAGGCTGCATTAATTTTTTTTCTTCTAGGAGATGGTTCTTTAGTATCAATTATACTAGTTTAATCCTAATTAAATTCACTTCTTGATAAATTTAAAGTTAATACATATTTTGTGGTACTTTTTAATTAAAACATGCAAGTATTTGTCACCTATTGTTTAGAAGACAATTAAGATAATAATTTAGATGCAGAATAAGTAGTGCAGGAATGTAATGCACCAGTCTACAATATGCAAAAAATAGTATGCCTGCTAGGTTAATGCTTCTGTACACCAGCAGGAGCACACAGGGCACAGCTCTGAAATCCTGATTGGAACTGATACAAAAGGTGCCTGTACTGTGAAGGACATTGCAACTTAAAGTTGAATCTGCTTTAAGAGAAATCATAAGAGCTGCAAAGCCTTTCTTCAGAGATGGCATCAAACCATTTTGACACCTAATCAGTTGTTTCTTTCATTGTTATAAAAACACTGAAGCATTTTCAAGTGAGTACTTTGAGACTAGCATTTGTACAAGGCTCTCCTGCTGTATTAAAAGTGCCTGCAAAGCGTTTCTTGGGGAGGTGTGATTTGCAGCTAATGATCATGAAGCACCACCTCATGTTGATATTCTTCTAGTACTTTTGGGTTGTTAGATGGAAGCTCACATTTCACATCTCCTTTTATCCAAGGGTTATGTCATCCTAAATTGCCTGCAGCAGAACTTGGCATTCTCCTGAATTTCACTGTCTAATGGCACCAACTGGGTACCTCCTGGACCTCATCAGATATACATGACTGCTCTCAAATCTGGCCTCTCTTCCATCAGGGAATGAGTTTTGGACCCTAATGAGTGAGAAGCTGGGAGGAAATGTAGTTCTTCTAGACAATAAATTAGGGTCAGAAAAGAAGCATTTATCTGTTTACTCTTTGGGGACTCTAGACCAGACTTTGCACAGCAGCAGTGTAAGTAAATTGACTGGCATCAGATAAAACAATGCACTGAAATCCAACTGTTGAGCAATAGGCTATAGGCATATTTTAAAAATACAGTGAAGTCAGCTGCTGTTCTCTGATGCACCTTAAGCAGGGAAGGATATGCCCAGGGTGAGCTGCAGTTTGTTTTGGAATAATTCAGTCTTCAGTAGAAATAAATTATTATAAAACCTTGACCCAGAATAATTTTATTATTTATATGATGTGTCACTTCAGTAAAAATGTAACATAGATGTATTGAGGTTGTTTTTTCTCATTCTCTCAGAAGGAACTAAATCTCCACCATGTTTCTTAACATTTGTAAGCAAACCTTCCTCATATAACAATAAATCAGCTTATCCTAAGTTATCCCTAGTGTATTTATGTGATGCTCTGTGCTGCTTAATTTATTTTTTTAACACCATCTTCTTCTGTTTTCTAGTAATCTTTTCATTGCATTCAGATGAAACTACTCTCTTAATAGTTAGGAGAGGATGCTGTGACTGGTACTTATGACTCTAACATGGATAGCAGTCCTGTTGTCCTATTCCTTTTTCATCTCTTTTCCTTTTATCTGTTGGATGCTTGCCACACACTATAATCACAAGCACTTTTAGGTCAGCAACTGCTGTGTTTTATTTTTAAACTGTACTGGTTAGCAGTTGGATGTAACACCAAACCTAATTTTGGGTTCCAAATGCTGCCATAGAGGGAATATTTAATGATAATAAAATGCTTTGCTTCTCTCTCATTTAGAGTTCCACCTAATCTGACTAAGCAATCAGCAGTTAGTAGGTAGATCTAAATGAAATGTTATTACTCTATAAAACTGTTTAAATTTGAATTACCTTTTATTTAAGATGCAGGAGCATTTTTCCAGCATTTGGACTGTTAAGCAAAGTATATGCTGTAAAAGAAGCATTTATTGCTCGCTTGTAAAAATAAAATACAATATTGGTAAGTTAGCTGGAAGCTTGCAGATATCTTAAAAAGATGACAAGGTAAGATAAGCAGTAGAGCTAAGCTGAAATTGCTCTGGAGGTCTTTCTGAATAGCTGTCAGTTTTATGTTCTCCTAGCACAATAATGGGCATTCCCAGGAGGTGGGAGTCTCATGAGATAATTATTCTTCTGAGGTTTAGACTGGTTTTGCTATGCCTTTTCCACAGATTGGTAAGACTGCCTTATAATTATTCTGATCCTCTTACATTAGATTTTTCTAATGTAGAAATTAATAGAATTAATTTTGTATACATACACTGTACTTATGTTACTTCGCCTATTAATGAATTTCAAGCAATATTGAATGCTATCAGATGGCAATAGTAAGTGGTCTGGTTAGCTTTTATCTTGCAAATTGGATTTAAGTCGCACTGCCCTTGCCTCTTGAGATGTGTTTCTTTTTAATATTCAGGTCTATTTTCTGCTATCATAAGCAGGCATATTTACTCTCTCAGACTGGTTTACCTTTAACTATCCTTGAAAATAACAAAAACTAGAAATAAAAGTTTAAAATAAATCTGTATTTTATAGCTGTTGAATATTTTTATAGTTCCTGGTGCACAAAGCTGACACAGTTGTTCACTGTCTCTCTGTGAGCATTAAATAATATTGAGGAAATGAAGAAAAAACCTGGCAAAACCTCAGTTTCATTTGGGGTGAGTTGTAGGGCAGCACACTGTCTCAGTCATTAGCTACAAACCTTTGATGTTGCCAATAAACCACAGACAAATAGCAACCTCAGCCTCTGGATTCTCAAGTAAATCTATATTTTTGGAGGTTTTGCTACTAGGATGATCTGACAAGCTCTGACAGGCTTTCCTGTATGATAAAACAAACATATAGGAAAAACAGGAAAAACTTCTTTTTTAAAAAAAGGTTACACATGGATTGGTGTCTTTACAAGTTGAAATACCCATGCGAGCTGTGGTGATGTTGGACATGAGTGAATTAGATCATATTTTTACCCAGCTTTCCCAGCTCTCAGGATGAGAACAGAACTGTGGTGTAGTGGTTGCTACTAAGACTTGCAATTCTTGCTCGGCACCAACCCTTCCCCTTAGCTTAAAAAAATTGCATCATTTTGCTTTGGAGATTTGCCAGATCTTTCCAAAGGAAAGGCTTGAATTTGTTTTGTTCTCCCCTCTCTGTGCTCCAAAGCAACATTAGTCAGTTTTGAGTCTCTGAGCATGTAGACACATGCTTGTCCTTTGGGAGTAACAAAATACTTAAACATGAACCTTGTTTTGTTAGATGAACATTGGTATGTTATCAGAAGAACAAAGCTCTCCTTGATTTCATTCCTGGGAAGCAATTGATGGAAAACATCTTTTTTGTGTTGATAGTATTGATCTGCCAGAGTACTGGTACCTCCATATGAGACCTGGGAGCTTCGACACAGGGATGAAACAGCTCCTGTAATTCTGCCTTGCATTTAACCAGGTTTCATCGTCAAGGCTGTGGTTATGTTATGGCATTTAAAGAATTCTGACTCGCTGTTTAAAGCTCTGCTGGATCATATGGATCAGCTGCTGATTTTGGCCCACAAAAAAAAATGAGGATATCTGCTGTGTAAACTTTACCACTCAGAATATAAATCACAGCAGAAAGTGTACTTGCTTAATGGTATCGTACTGAATATTGTTTATTATTTAGCTGCTGGAAGATTACAGCAAATACATTTGCAAAACTTCTGATGACTATTGCTTCTTTTCCCTGTGCCTCTGCCATGAAATATATTAAATATTTTTGTGCCAAAACCATAACCTTATTAATAATTAATTGTCCCTACACAAAGTGTTCCAGTGGGATGAATTAGAGGGTTTGCTCGAAATTGCAGCACTTGTGTGTATCTTTAAAAATAACAGGAAAAAAGAGGGTATTTTTTCTTACTGGCTGATTTTATGGCTAAAGATGCGATGGATGTGCTTTTAAGAACTAGCTTGACTGTCTTCTGAGTCTTTCTGAAAGATAAGTGGGGTAAGAAACAAATGTTATTTCTTTATTATTTCTGCAAGGGTGAAGAACAATTCCAGAAAAGTTACTGAGAAAAAATATGCTTTCTCCTTCCTTTGTAATTTATTTATGTAAAAAAACCAGCCTATCTCTCATTACACAGAAGCAAAATCCATTTTTAAATGGGAATTACTGCTTTCACTGTATTTGTTTTGCTTATGGCATGTAAAGAAACTTTATGTATTTTAAAACACATAAATACAGTATTCTTGTGTTAGATGCATATTTAAAATTTGCAAAGTAGCAAACTGGGATAGTAGCCAGGCTGCAGTTGCACTTTCCTTTATACATTAGGGGTGGCTAAATTCTGTCCTCTCACTCAATGCCCCTGGAGGTACTCGTACCTATGAGCACTGTTTTGGAATTGTTTTAATTTGATGATGAAAATGTTAGAGAGACATGGGGTTGGCTTCTTATGACATGCCATTAGCCAGTGTTTCTCTAGGGAAAATGCTGTCAACATTGCAAGTTACAAAGAAAAATTGTCACCTGTGCCCAAGCATCAGGATATTCTGCACAGCCCTGCTGGTTAGTTTTATAAAACTTGTGGAAGACCAAAGTGTACTTTAAATTTTATAGTGTTTCATACAAGGTATTTTGTAAATATATTATACTGTAAGAACTCATTATCAACTGTAAAAGTGCCAGGCTGTAGTAAAAAGCTCTTAGAAGAATTATAGACTTCCACAAGGCACTTAAAATTCCTTCCAAGTAAGAAAGCAATACATAAACCATATTCTTCTAAAGGGAAATAGTCCATGATAGTTTTCTAGTAATTTTAAAAACTGGTAGTAATTCTTTTATGGCTAAGATTGCAGAGAGAAACGTGTAGTTACATAGACCTTTCTGAGACAAAAGACTCTTGTCAGCACAAACATATTATGGAACTGAGTTTTAAGAAAATAAACATTTCTCTAATATTTAGGTCCAAAATAGTTAGTGCGGGAACAGGCCTACTGGGAGAACAGTTCAATGGTGGGTGATGATACAATAGAACAGACTTGTGGAGTGTTGGCCCATTTGTACAACATACCTGAAAAGTCTCAGTAACAGCTGACATTAATCCAAACCATTTTTTAGAAGTGATAAATTGAAGATTCAGAGACTAACTTCACATAAAATAATCATTCAGTTGGCTTTGAATGTAGTTAACACACTTAGATAAAACCGTCCACCAAAGAATGCAATTACAAGTGTCATGTTTCTGTAGTAGACAAAGTAGACAGGTTGCTTCTTATCCTAGGAGCCCTGATTATTCAGAATTTTATCCAAGAGCTGTGGGAATGATAAATATACTTTGCAAGTGGGTGGTGTTTTTCCTGTTTTTCATGTTTTAATGTATAAAAGCAAATACTGCAGCAATACTACAGGACTTGTAAAGGAAGCCAAAGTCAAGTCTATTTGCTCAGCTTTTATTCTTTTGCAGGTCGTTGTGCACGCTCTGAATGACAGGGTAGTTCTCATCTCTGATGTCTGAGGCTTGAATTTGTGTTTAGGCCACAGAGTTCAGTAAGGTCCCTAGGATATGAGTAGCTTGTCTGCCAAGTGCAACACATTCTGTGATTTTTGTAAGTTACCAGTGTAACTTCTCTGATTCCCATGGCTTTGCCACGTGAGATAAATTACTGGATTTCCACTTCATTCTGAGTCTGCAGTTTCAGTCTTTAGAAATACTTTTACTTCTGTATCCAGAGAGGGGCAAGTGTGGGGCGAGAGGAGGAAGATGGAGATGATTTCTGAAAAGCTGATGAACAGCCTCCAGTCAGCTGCAGGACTAGGACCATCTCATATCCTTGAATAGCCAAACACTTGTGCCCTTGCTTAGTGAGATGATAAAATGGCACATGTCAAAAATAACAAAGTTTCCAAAAGCAATGATTTGGACTTTGCTAAATGTTAATAAGTTTTCAGGGGATGTGCTGGCTCTGTTGACAGATAAACAGGTATCATGTCAGTGTATGAGTGCATTTCTGGAACAGGGAATGTGCTGGCACTACTTCAACATAAATGTTCTAATTGAAATACTTCATGGTGATCATTTTAATGCCATTTTTTGTTTTATTGTGGTTATTTCAGTCATATGCTTTTTCCTACAATGCCTGGACTGCTTTGCTGAGTCCGGGGATCATGGGCTAGAGGGTTGAGGGGTGGTGGGTGTTTTTTAGATGCAGTAAGTGAGTGAGTGGAAATGCATTGCCACATCCTGCACACTGGTAAATTATGGTAGCAGATCTATTGTCAGATATGCCAACTGATTATCTGGGTTTGATTTTTAGCCAGGAACTAACTGGTCATTGGGTAGAAGCTAAAGTATACATGTGTAAGATAGGAGGTCCGATAATGGGACTGATATTTTAACTTATGTCATGTGTTTATTCCTACCAAAAAAATGTCCAGTCTCTCAGTCAAGCAGAGCCCTAATTGTCCCATTATGATGCCAGGATACCTCTGGTTTATAGAGTAAACATGTGAAAATGTGAAAATAACTGTTACATTTTAGTTAATTGGCTTTAGTGTTAAAATAGAGAATGGCAACAATCATTCGGGTATAATTTTTAGTGACCAGATTAAATTTAATGGCAGCTAATAACTTAAACAGATTTTTTGACAACGAAGAATGAAAGACATAGTTTGTGATATTTTTTCATTGTCTGTCTTTCTAGTTTTTAGACATAAATCTTTAATGACTTGCATAAGGAAATTCTCCATTGTTGCTCTGTGAAAAAAAACATTTCAGAGCACTTAAAGCATGGAGGTTCTTAAAGGCCATCCAAGGGCAAATAAATTCAGTGTGATTCACCATTATAAAGGACCTACCTGTCAAAGATTAGGTAGTGTGAATACCTCTCTGCACTCTTAAATCTTACACATTTCTCAGGAAATATTTAAAGCATTGAGAATATTTTCATCAGCTTACTTAGCTCCCTGTCAGGCTCTTGGATGTGCACTCTGGAAGAGCCTCTTTAATTCTATTTCTTGGGCCCTAAGAAAGACTAGTCTCCTAAAGAGAGTTCTAAAACTAGAACTGTACAAATACCTTTCCCTTTTACATTTCTGCTATTACTATTGAGAACCTTGATTATTCCTTCTCTCAATTTCCAAATTTAAAATTATATTTTCATCACTTTTAATTCACTTTAAATATGTGCAAAATAGAAAGGGAGATTTTTTAATTAAATGGGATACTGCTCCAATCTGGTGGTCATAGCTGGCTAAACACCACTCACTAACTGCAGAACGCGGCTCCTTAAGATTTTGTTCTACAAATTTAGCTGTGGATTCAAAAATTCAAATCTCCTGTGATCTGTTGGAGTAGGTCCCTAATAATTCACTGACTTCGCAGTCATATTTTATTTGATACTTGGTAACTCTTCTAAATTACTAAATTTACCTATTTGCATGGTCTTTTATCTGGATTCTAGTAAAACAGAAATGTGCATTAAACAAAATTAACCATAGACTGACCACCTGTTTATTAGTGGAAAGATACTGTTTTAAAATCTGAAGCAAAAGCAGGAGAGAGCACAATTGGAATGACCCTGATTCACAGAATGGGCTGAATGAGCTACCTTTACAGCAGTGGCTTCTAATAGCAAGTTTGTGGTAGGCAAAAGGAAAAGATTCAAAATAGCTGTCAGTTTATATTGTGGTTATTAAAAGCTTACTGTCTCAGTCTAATTGCTGTGCAAGAGAGAACTCCACCCCTTTTGTGAGCATTTTTTGACATTTAAATTACACACTATCATTGTTTTTTTGGTTGTTTTTTTTTAAGAGAGAACAGTGCAGCTCCCATCATCTAAATTAATACACCAATTATAAACTGTGTTGCAAGTAAACAATTTGATCATTTCTGTGCCTTACGCTGAAATCTGAGGTGTCTCATTAAGACAAGAACTGAAGTCTCATTCCATATTTTAGCTGTCCATTTACTGATGATGAGAAAGTTCATTGATAAAGCTGGAAACTGCTCGCTCCTCCATGGGCAACTGTGTGTTCTGAATGAAACATTAAACAGAGTTTTTGACATGCTGAAATGTTTCAACAGCTACATTGCTAATTATTAATTGCAACAGACTTAATTTTGTTTTTCAAAGGAGCAGTGATTTTTCAGGAGTTAAAAAGCAGGACTCATTTGAAAATATGATTATTTGCAACTTAAAAAATAAGAATGTTCTTTCTCAAAGTGTACTCAGATGTGCCTACAAGGACAGTTGCTGTATGTAAAGAAGTAATCATAATGCCCAAAATGTATGCCAAATGACTGCAATCAAACATAGACAAAAGTGCTAATTTAAAATAGTTTGCAAAATGACTGCAATGTGACATAGTTGTATATGTGTATATATTAATTGGTGAGAGGGAAAAATAAATGAAAAGGACTAGCCATTAGGGGATCAGACAGGATGAAAATGAGCTTCTATACTTGATATATTTTAAGCACAGAGTGGAAATTAAATAATACAATGATGTTTTACATGCAAAGAAAGAACTGACCCTACCAAAGCAGCCTCTTATTACTCTTTCCCTTTAGTCTCCATCCACCAATATATGCCAAGGACTACCCAGCTAGAGAACAACTTGGCAGAAAAGGACCTGGGGGTCCTGGTGGACACGAAGCTGAAAATGAGCCAGCAATGTATCCTTCTGTTAAGGAAGGCTGAATGGATCCTGGGCTGCATTAGGAAAATGATTGCCAGCAGGTCAAAGGAGAGGTGCATGTTCCCCTCTGCTCAGCACCAGGGAGGCCACACTTGGAGTGCTCTGTGCAGTGCTGGGTTTCTCAGTATGAGAGAGAGATGGAAATGCTGGAGAGATTCCTACAAAGGGCCACAAAGACAATGAAGGACTGGAGGATCCCTCCTATGAGGAAAGGCTGAGAGAGCTGGGACTGTTCAACCTGGAGCAGAAAAGGCTCAGAGGAATCTTATTAAAATGTATAAATATCTGAAGGGAGGATGCCAGGAGGACAAAGTCAGCTCTTTTCAGTGATGCCCAGTGACACTACCAGTGGCAGTGGGCACAAAAATGAAACACAGGAGGCTGTGTCAGAACATTGGGAAGCACCTTTTCCCTGTAAGGGTGACTGAACATTGGCACAGGTTGCCCAGGGAAGTTGTGGGGTCTCCATCCTTAAAGATACTCAGAAGCTGTCTGAACATGGTTGTAGGTGGCCCTGCTTGAGAAGGGGGTTGAACCACATGACCTCCACAGGTACCTTTCAACCTGAAACATTCTGTGATTCTGTAATGGCCATCTGTATTATAGTCAACTGAATAATATAATTCTGTCTGTAGGAAGAAAAACATTAAAAAAATATATGTGCAGGAAGAGCACAAACACTGTTTATCTTTCACAGAGCCTTTTACTCAACAGGTTTATGTTATTGGTCTATATATAATTATCTATACAAAAAGAAGAAAAATGTATTTAATAATATATGCTAACAACGTTTTGGAAACAAAGCAATAAATATGAAAGTGTACGTGGTAAACATGTGAAAAAACTCTTTATGGGAAATATACAAAGGGCATTAAAATACTAATAACTATTAGTCTTGGTCCTAAAATAACAAAGAAGATTAAAAAAATTAGTAACTAGAGTTGTTTATCTGGTGAATCATTTATCTGCACACTGCCAGTAAGCCAGTGGCTTCCAGATTGGCTCTTCTTCACACACAAGGGTCTTTCCTTGCACATGCAGGTCATAGTTTTAAAATTAGTTGTTACTGGAAAGGAAGTCCAAAATTCAGACAATGGTGGCAGAAAATCTAGTCTGAGAAAGTTCTTCCAAGGTGAACTGCAAAATGGTTTTTTATAATCCTTTAGGAAGGAAAAGGCAAAAAAAGAAAATCTTTACTCCTTTTTCATAGTGACTATAAAGAAATTAGCAAATGATGACAGTTCCCATTTGGTAACTGTCCTGCTGCTTGTCTGCATAACTCTTTACTGTCATAGGATTCATTAGTACTTTTTAGCATATCTAGAACTGGACACGGCATATAGCTGCACTATGGATATTTGTTACTGTTCTATTTATGACTAGAAATGCCACTCAGAAATACTTGATTCGGTGACATAATTTGTGGTCTTTCCTGTAAAGCAGAGTTTCCTGTTTCTAGTGCAATTCCCAGTGTTGGTAATCAGAAGAATCAGTTTGAACTTAAGTCAGTTTCTTATTGGACCTGCTTTAGCTGAGTCGGTCCCAGTGCTGGTAGCACAAAACCACACGTGTCAGTACTACATCATCATCTTCAGAAAGTACAAGGAAGCAGTAAAAAGCAACTCAGTCATTCCAGTGTCTTTTACAGCTACATCCAGAAAGGTGTCACTTTGGTACAGAGCCAGGCTCAGTGAAGAACAAGGGCTGAAGTCCATGGATAACTTTACTTACTATATAATTACTGTAAGCCCATTTCCCAGAAATTGCTTAAGAATGGCTCTGAGTAATGTATTAACCCTGTACTGCCCATTATTGGCAGTAACACTGTATTCTGTCTTCATGTTTCTTTGAAAAAAAAATCTTATGCAGTTTTACTTTTTATCTGTCTGCTTAAAGCTTTGCCAACTTTTCAGTAGTCCCTTTACTGTAGTCTTTCTACATTTACTCAGCTTCAAGGGCTCTATCAGCTTTATAAAAGTATTTTATTCCTAAGATCCTTTTCATCCTCTCTACTCTGTGAAGAGTAAAGGAAATAAAGTGAAGAACTAACCTGTTTTTCCTTATTTTCCAATTCTACAGTATCATTTTTGGTTTGACAATTTTCTCCAGTATCTTTTCATATCAATTATGCATTATGAGAAACCTTCTGGTAGCTGTAATATTCCTCAAGAGTCAGCATTCAGCATTCCTTTTCCCTTTCTGTTTAGCATACAACTAACTTTTAGTACTTTTTTAGGTCTAATAAATATTAACTTTCTCAACTGGTATGTTTCAAAGTTTTTAATTAACAGTATTGCCTGTAATATTATTTGAGGAAGTCTCTCATGCTTTATTTCCAGTTCCTAGTCTTTCCAGTGAGTACTCAGGTTTTCTGGTTTTGCCAAGGTCATTTATGATACAGTTTTGATAAGACTCAAAATAATTTTAAAAAATACCTAATCTGGACATTCTATAATTCTTTTACAGTAAATCTCTCTTTTACAGTGGGACTCAGAAAGGTGTATCATAGCTGACCCTGGGACATTTTGTTGAGTTTTTCAGAACTGATTCTCATTTTGTGATCTGAGTTTCTCCTGTGACAACTGCTTTCAACCTTATCTGGCACAGTTTCTGAATCTAAACAAGAAGTCACTGTTGAAAATACAAAACTTTCAAGAAAACAGCAATAGAAGAGACCCTGTCTTATCATATGAGAGTGTCTCAGTGAATCCTTTTTCCAGTGCTGCTAGTCCCAGTTCTGATAGGCATTATGATCAAAGTTCATATTAGGAATATCATTTAATGAGAGATCAACGCAGGGCATTTGTCATTTGTGTGGCTCAAAACCGAGGTGCGTTGTCCTTGCTAAGACCATTACCATGTACAGAACTGAATGCAGAAGGTGTGTGAGTTGAGGTGTCAACTGACCACCCAAACTAGTATTGACAACTTCTGTGAACCAGAACTGCTGTATTAAGTCTAGTGATAGACAAGGAGCATGAGCTCTGTGTAATAAGAAGGACTAATAAAAAATAGCAGAACAGAATTTTCAAAAAGGGCAAATAGTAGTAATCAAGTTTGCTCAGGCAGGAGTTGCCTCATTTGACCTCTGACTTAAGAAGGGTTGAAGTTCAGTCTAATCTAGTCAACCAGGATGAGAGTGCTAAGACTTTATCATGCAAGGATGAGAGTGTCTAAACGGGGGCCCCGCATCCTCCTTCCACAAAGGGTACAAGAGGTTTCCTTCTGAGTTCCATTAAACCTCTCCCTGATCCTCAACTGTGGCCCTTGTCTCCAGGATGTATTTAAACTAATTGTTTTTTATTTCCCTACAAATGGTTGCCATCAAATGCATGATAGCTTGACAATAAACTCTGTTAATACTATCACCTCTATGGCATCCCTGTGATTTAGGGACAGACGTGCTTTCAGCTGAAGGGATCACAGAGGGTGTTGCAGTACTTTGTAAGGGTGAATGTGGAGCCAGTGACTTGTGGTTTTTCTCCGAGTGTACTATCCTTAAGAATTATTTTACCTACTGAAGAATGGTTCTTTCCACTCTTCCTGGGCTGACAGATTCATAACCATGACAAATCAAATGCAATCATTGGGAGTCTTGTTTTATGACTTATCTCCTGGATGATTGCTCTCCACCTAGGCTGCAGTGTTTCCTCACCATCAGTCTGTCTCAAGCTAACAAAGCACTTTACAGCCACTTGTAGATCAGCTTTCACTGTTGAATTTACTGTGCACTTTCTAATTAATTTGGAAGACTAAAGCAACAACTGATATTCACTGGTTTCTCATTGTTTCTCCCTCTGTTATTTCCTTATCTGAAGTCACAAGTATAGATAATAAGATATTTGCATTATCTCAATGTTTTTTCTATTGGAAAAATATAATAAGTGAAGAAGGAAATTCAGAAATTCTCTTGCAGTGGTGCAGAATTATGACAGAGGAACTTAATACACAATATTATGGTGTTATGGTAAACTATATGTGAAGCAACAGATGTATAGGGAAAAAAAAGAGTAATATATTGCTATTATAATGTAAGAAGAGAAAAAATTACTCAGCTCTTGTATGAATAAATTTCAGTGGTCTCATGAATAGCTTCATATAATTTAAAATACGTATTCTGCGTAATGAACTTGCAACCTAATTACTCTTGGATTGCCACAGCAGAGTATAACTCTGTCAGTCGGGGAGCGTTTTGAATTTTGCCAAAGTTGTGAGGTGGATATAATTGAAACTGAGACTGAATGGGTTTTCCAATCGATATATCTACAAATTGCTGCAGAGTATTATTCCAGGGAGTAACTGTGATCATTGCTAGATTTATCCTCTTTTAAAACAATAGAGTTAAAAATGGCAGATGGTAGTTAATGATTAACATTCCTAGTAAACAAACTTTTTGCAGGGTTATATTTAAAGTCGTTGTATGTATGTAAATAGACAAGGAGCATGAGCTATGCAACTATAATTGAATTATATTAGCATAACTTAAGGAGAAGTTCAGTAAATAACAAACACCCCAATTAGCTTGCACAGTATTAGGAGGTTAATGACATACCCTCGGTAAATGACTCCAAAGTGTTTGGGTAGAAGACAGTTCAGAGCCAAAGTAGTACCTGGTGCCCCACCCTCTGTGCTGGTGTATGGTAACTTAACTCTTACCACTCAAGCTTGGCCTCTGTTGTGATTTTTGGAGGTTGCAGCAAATGGCTTTTTTGCAGAGAGCTGGAAGCCCCCCTGTGGAGTGGGACCATACAATCCAGCTGTAAACTTGCTTGTGGAGTGAGCGCTAACAGAAGATACCAACTCTTCATGCCCCTTCAGTCAATAATGGCAATAATTGTCTGCTTGTAATTACAGGGTTTGCAGTCTTTCCTTTTTCTATATTTTCTCATTATTTTTCTTGATGCCATTTCTGGAAAATATGGCAATTGCATATTCCAGTGGGTTCAAGAAGTGTAATTGAATCTCATTGAAACCATCAGATCTGTGCATCGTAGTGCAGCCTGAGCTGGGTGTCTTTTTAGCTCAGATGTATGTTGTTCATTGATACTCATTCTCAAATCTTACTAGTGGAGTTAGAAGGCTGATTGAAAACCAGTAGTGATTTCTCTGTTTATCATCCCAAATAAAGGAAATTAATTCGTTACCAGTCTAGTTAATTATTTTAAAAATACTGGTGAGTCAGGAAACTATATGCAAATTAGTAAACATTAATTTCTGTTACATTTGAGTAAGTTGGAAAAGCACATTGGATTCACAAGTGTTTGAAATTTATATTCTTCTCTCACATACGAAACTGTACTGTAAATAGGCCAGCATCTCTCTGGGGAAAGAAATGTGAATTTTGCTGACAAGTAGAGGTCTCTCAGCAGAAAAATACATGCTGACAGTTTGACTCAGTGGCCAATTGACTGATTTCTTTCCTCCTTTTTGTTTCTATTTTAGATGCTGAAGAATACCAGCCTCCAATATGGAAATCATACTGTAAGTATACAAGAAACTTGAATAATCTTAGTACCTTACTGAGGTGTCAGTCACTGTTAAGTCTTTTCCCTGTCTTTATTTAGAAGGAAGACAAAAATGTACTAGGTGCTTGTAGAAATTAATGTATGGGACAGCAGCTAAACCTGAATCTTTTTGTATTTCCATGAAGCAAGGGCAGCAGGGTTATGTGTGCCAGACTCCCTGGGTTGCCTTACAAATGTGGAAATCCTGGGTTTCATGGTTTCTCTGCTGAGATTTTCAGGAAGGATTTCAGAGGTAGAGGTTAATGCTTCATGTGTTTACTAAAGGTCAGGCTTGAGTATACTTGTCTTTTTATATGGGTCACCAAATCACTTTAAGATAATAATATTTTTTGATCCTTAGCAATAGAAGCTGATTTTTAAAGTGGTGGTTTAGAAGTTGGAGACAGCACTATCAGTTCTTTGAACCTTCCTGTCTGCCTTTAGAAAAATCATTTGCATAGTGTGCAGTGCAGAAGTGCATATTTTATGCTCCCTTGCTTTGTTCCAAATGTATTTTCTAATAGAGTAGCACAGATCTAAGAAAAAATATTGGCTTTTGAATCCCTTGTTAAAGATGGCCTTTAAATTTGATCTTTGTATTTTAAACCCTTACTGGAACTTTAATAAAAAGTGTAGCTTTGGGTATAGAGGCTTGTTTTATTTTTTTGTTTTCAGATACAGAACTGTCTTAAGTGTCTCTTTTATTGTGGCAACTCCAAATTCAGTACAGTGCCATTACCAAAATGGAAGTACAGAAAGACAAGGATAACAGTAGTTACATGCATGTACATGTATAATTTTAAAGACTGGAATAAACTTGCTAACTTCACTAATATGCACATTAAACTACCTTGCTGACTTCAAAGACATCACCTCTGTTTTACCCGAGAATGACATTCTGCCCCAGAATGGACTCAAGAGTTTTTCAACCAAAATTTGAATATGCCATTAAATTACAAAAATTGCTTTTTAGAACACTGTTTTCTGGAGACTTTGTTGTTGCTATTGTAATGTTTTGAATGTGTAACAGAAACCTTCTAAAAAGTCAGCAAGAGTGTATCTGAGTTAGACCATTCATGCGTACTTTGCTGAGTACTTAGAAAGAAGCAGACAGTTGAGTGATTTTTTTTTAAAAAGAGGAACCTGGCTTACTCAAAATCAGTGAAAAAGCTCCCATTGACAAGACCAGTATTTGAAATGACAGATGTTTCCTTGTTAGCAGGAAGTTTCCGTTAAGAAGTCAGGAAACAAGCATATACCTTTACTTACCTGCTCTTAGTTGGCCTAATGGTGCAGCAGACAGATCGCTGCATGCAGTGAAAAGTTTGGTTGCTTTTACGTGATAGCTTACAAATAGTCCAAGAAAACATTTTTTTTAAATTAAAAAAAAAAAAAAGAAAAAGAAAAAAAAATTAATTCATGGTCTATGAATATATTTCCTCTTCTGCTACATGAAGTATGCCAATATTGTGGTAATGACAAAGTCATGGCCTCAGCATCTGAACTCCATGCATGAATGACTTTGGAAGAAGTTACACAGCTCCAAAATGCAGAAAATAGTTTAAGGTTACAAAAATTTACTGCTGAGACTGCTTAGCTACAGATAGACATTTTTCTTTTCAATGTTAGGTAATGTATGCTTCTTTACTCAGCTAGAAAAATCCTAATCTGGTAAATTAATTTTAGAGGTTATGTCTAGCAATAGTGTTCGTTTGTGATTCAATCCATTGTCCTGTCTCATCACAATTTTAACTTAGTGTATGAATTTCATGCTTAGTACTCTGTGTTTACTGCCGATTTAACAATTAGTTTTGGTCTATTTTAGCAAGTAGCTTTTAAAGTTTGCTAACATATAGTAAGATACTTTGCATACAGTTTTGATTTCTGTTTTAAGCCCTGCATAAATTTAGGTGCACTATGTTGCCTCTTATTGACATCATGATCAAGGGTTCAGTCCTTCTAGATTATCAACAAAGGCAGATTTTCCTGTTTATGCCAAGTATTCACATAAACAGTATTGCACATGTCCATGGACAAATGCTAATCAAAGTGGAACAGTTTTCAGAATTGAAGCCTTACTGTTTTGTCATAATGCACAAGTTTGTATTCAGAAAAGATGAACCCTTCTAATCAGAAGATCCTCATCTGCTTATGAAGAATTGTTAGAATTTCACATAAATTTCACAAGTTACAAAGTTTTTCAGACTTTTTCTGATAGCCCTCGGACCCAAAAAATAAAAGAAATGACAAGAATAATTTTGTAATACCAGGAAGGGACTTGGGAAAAGAGATCTAGAAAGTTTCTAGCAGCCAGCAGGGTCTAGGCAGTGGGTTTGATTGCATTTATACCTGAGTAGCAAATCAACAAATAAATATCAGATAACTGATTTCTTTGTGTAGTCTGCTGTGTGTTAGGCGTATTATACAAAATAGCATTTTGCCTTTTTACTATCATTGAGTTAGTAAAGAAAGGAAGATAAGAATCATAGAATGTGGGTTGGAAGGGCTTCTGGAATGAGTTAATCCAGCTTCCCACTCAGAGTATGACTGTTGTCAGGTCTAGAGCAGAACAGCCACGACTTTACATAACAGTCCTGAAAACCTTCAGGGATTGAGCCTCTGCCATCTTTGTGGGTAACATGCTCCAGTGCTGCACTGTCCTCTTAGAGCAGAGACAATGATCTTACCTGCTTCATGGGATGAGTAGGCAATTTGTTTGGCCGTTGAAACAGGGTAGTCACTGGTTTCCAGCTACAGCACGTATGTGCTTGAATTTTGAAGAGACATAAAACCACTCTTTTTCTCCTTTTACCACTGTTGAGATTGGCATGTGCTAAGTCAGTCATGTGTCAATGCCACTTCAATGTCTATTTGCATTATTTAAGATCAGTATGCTGGTGTGAAGCAGTGTGGCAAAGCCCAGAGCATCAGCTGATGTGATGCTTCAGCTCCTCACGAAGTTTCTGTGCCTTCTGCCCTTCATCAAATAATAAGCACAGTGTCCGAGACTCATTTTTGTTAGAAATTAAGTCTTTGTTTCAGCCAAGCACTTAGGTTCCTAATTAAGCATGTGAGTAATCCTGCAGAAATAGGACAGCTCATATTGTTCAAGCTCGGCACATGGATAAATGCCTGACTGAGATGAGGCCGAGGAGGTAAAACTAAGGAACTCTGCGAAACATTCTCAGAAGAAGGCAGTATGTTTCCTTGATGCTTTATAAAACCGATGATAGGAATTTTTCCTCTCTGCTGGAGCATCACTGAACACTCATCATAGGTGAGTTAAAGGAGAAAGCTCGAGGTCCTGACACACTGCAGAATGAAAAAAAAAATATGAAGAAATTGCTGATAGCCCTTCTTTCCTGGCAGAAGAGGAGTAAGTGTTATTTTTTGCATGTCAGCCCTTTGTTTCTTAGACAGATTGGATTTTCGAATTAGACAGTTCTTCCTAAAACATATTGTAGAATTTCCCTTATTCATCCCCTGAGACAACTCACGCTGTAGCAGGAACAAAAGAGAGAAGGATATATTCTAACCAGCTACTTTACATCTCAAAGAAATGTTCCTGTAAAAATTCAATAATAAATTAGAGTTTTGTTAACACTGTAAGTTCGGACGTGATTATGATACTATGAATGCAGGCAAACTCTCTGAAGTCTGAAACTGATAAAGATGTTCAAGAGCCAATTAAAAGCTACAGCATTTTTCTGTAGCAGTGCTGCATTTTTGTCTAATATTTAGTGTGTATTATTACTGTACATTTCATTTGCATCTGATGCTGAACAAAAAGCCACTCCCAGTCTGATGCTCTTCTCTGAGCAGTAATAATACATTTTCTTTTTGCATGACATTGATTTTTTATAAGATTCATTTTCTCAGGGCTAAGATAATAATGCATCATTATGTTCAAGTGTCATCTTTTTTATGATCACAGCGGGTTTGTCTGTAACCTACCTGTCAGTTCTAAATGCTGGAAATAGACTGGGTCAGATGTTAATCACTGCTTACCATTGTATTAAATTAGTGTGTTTTTCTATTATTTCAGTTAACCATATTCTTATACATTGGTTTCTGTTTTGAGATTTTCAGAGGTGGAGTTGGGAAAATGAGGCAGAAAGGCAAGGCTTGTTTGTCATTTGAGCAAGTAGATAGCCATGTACCTTCTGAATCTGACCTTTCCCTGGACTGTGCTGGGGTCTCAGCAATGTCAGCTACAGTGTGAGTGCCCAGCACTTTGGAAAAAGTGTATAATGAAATCGGGCAGAGCTGCAGGATGTTCAGCACTTCTGAAAATGAGGTCACTTAATGAGGTGCCTGTGCTCATTGGAACTTAGCTGTAGGGCACATTTTTCTCAAGTCACCTTAGCCATAATATTGCACTTGTATTCAAAGCCCATTAGCAGGCTTTCACATACCAATCATTTGAAGCAGAAACAGGAGAGACCCTTTCTAAAAGTGAACACAGCTTTTGGTAGGGTCACACTGGCTTTGCTCCCTAATACTTTAGTCTGTGAGATACTGCCTTTCCTTGTTTTCCACTTTTTTTACCTTCTTCACCCTTACATTGCTGTGTGTCTTTTTTGGGCATCCTTGGCAGCTGTGTGTCTGTCTGTCTCTTCTCTGTTGTTTGTCTCCCACTGAACTGCTTCGTGTCCCTTACCACGATACCACTGGTGGTTCTCAGTTCTTTTCTCTGTTCCTGATCTGTCTTCTCTCCCTCCATCTGATGGTTCTCTATCTCTCTCCTCTTGTTGTTCCACTGGCTTGACTTTCTGTCAGCTTAATGCCTACCAATTTAAAGCTAATATGGCCAAATCTGAATTCTTTATGTTTCACAGGAAACCATTTCCCATTCATGACATTTTCTGTGATTACCACCATTCACAACCTCAGTCGTGCTTGGGCCATTTTCTCATCCTGCACACTTAGCATATAATTTATTATTATTTATTTGTATAGTAATAATCTTACCACATTTTCTTCTGATGTATTTCTAAATCAGATATATTTCTCAGTTCATATTATTGTGCAGATTAATTACCCATGTCTCTCTGAGAATGACAGCAACCTTTTCCAATCTATTCAAAATACAGTTGTTAAGAGGATTTGTCTTCCTTGCATTCGTCATGAATCCCTGCACTGATTCATCCCACTACATCCAATCATCATCCAGTTTTTTGTGTTTGCTTTCAAGTCTTTCATGTACCTGCTCTTTCCTGTTAATCATTCCTTCCTTTGTTTTGTAAAATGCCAACTCTTCTCCCCCACCATTGCTTCTCCAGAGTTATCAGCCTCAGAGATTCTTTTGGTTATTTGAGAGACCTCTTTGCTTTTTTCGTTTCTTATAAATGCAGCACATCACAAGATGGGCTTCCTATGTGATCTTCAGACCAACTTGTTTTGCACCACTGCTAACAAATTTTCTTAGAAACAGCCACGAGCTTAATATGCTGTATCAGTTAATGTTTAACAGATTAAATTATTGAAAATAGGATTTTTATGAAGTATTATTTTTCAGTTAAAATTTAAATGAATTAATTGGGATGATTAAATGAGAAGCAATCATATTCTTGCAATGTTTTGAATCCTTAGAGTTCTTTCTCTCCATTGAAAATGTATGTGGGAAAGAAAAAAATTCTTATTTTTTTACTATCTTTAGTATTAAGCACCCCTAGCTTGCTGAATCAGTGGTTATGCTGATTTCAGACATTCAGAAATTAACTCTAAAATTGGGCTCCAGAATAATCAGAGTTTTAAAACATTATCTGTGATTTTTGAACAAAATTTTCATGCTTTCTTTGTCAGTTCATTTGGATACACAAATCATTTGGTCACAAAAGAGTAGAAGTAAGTCCTTAAATCTTAGTTACATAACTGCAAGAGGTAAGAAAGACCAGAAGTTATCTTGTGCAAAAGTAGTGGAAGATCTGACAGTGCTGAATGATGCAGGGTGTATCCAAAGCCTGAGTACAAACTCAGAGCTAGATCACATCCATATGCATTAAAATTGATAGAGAATATAAGAAATCATGAACTCTCTGTGCCCCTCTAAGGAACCAGGGATAAAGCTTAGGCTGGGAAAAGAAGAGGTTGTGGGTTTTTGCACTTTGACATGAGTAGAAGGGAGAAGCCCTCAAAGCTTTCCCATCCCCTGTGTGACAAACTTGGGTGTAGGCTGAAAGACTTCCCCACTTTCCAGATTTCATCACTTCTAGCCCCATTTAAAGAGAAGGTGCACAAGGTGCAAAAAAGTGCTGAGGGCTAACACCTACTCTTTCCATTCACTTTCTGCAACAGGGCTTCTGTGTTTATCAAACCCACAGGCATTTCTATTCCTCCCATAATCTACCACCTTTCAGGGCATAATTCTGAGCTTCACTACTATTATGAAGAAAATCATCCTAGAAACTCAGTCTTTTAAAAAAATTCATAGACACAACATGATCTTTCCAAATACAAGAAGGTCAGCATACAGAAGGCCTTTCTCAAGGGAGGGAATCCAAACCTCTGGGATTTTTACTGGAGTTACAGAGAGACAGTCTGTCTGTGCTGGAATTGATTACTGTCATTGCATGTCAGCTTCTTCTCACGACTCTGGAGTGGAAGGGAGGGAGAGGATCTCATTAAATACATGCAGTGAAGACGCTGGGGCCAGGCAGCAACTACCTCTAGCCTCAGGTCTCTCTGCTCCAGCCCTCAGAAGATTTGCAAAATTGATTCAGGGCCATTTGAATAGGACATAATGGCTCTGAAAGGAATGTTTGCTTGCTCTTCAGTAATTGCCAGCAAATCTTGAAATAAATTATGAGACTGTGATGAGCTCTTTCAAAGGTACTGAACTTTTTCTAGGCCTATCCAAAAAACTGCTGGTGCTACTGGTAAGCAATCTGTTCTTGGGTTGTTGCAACACAGTATATGCAAAAGTGGGATTTTATCCTGAGATACATCTAATAATTGGTATCTGTTTCTCGCTAGTCTTCCCTAGTATAAAAATGTAAAAAACAATACAAAAGGAGATAATACTTCTAAAAGTTAAAGCATTGGTCGCTTTAGTTAGTTTGCAGGTCAACAATCAATTTTCATATAAATTACTTAGACACACTGAAATACCTCATGTTGCTGTCATATTCTTTACATTTGCATTTTTCTCTGCAGCCCCCGGCTAAAAAGGCTCATCTGAATAAAAGTTTGTGTATGTTGCCATCTTCTAATGATCTGTACATTTTTGTGTTTGACAGTGTATCAATTGCAACAAGAGGCACCACGTCCCAAGAGAATCATCTGTCCTCGGGAGGTCAGTTTTTTTCCTCTACCGAGTTATATCTGATGAATTGTCAGCAGCATATGACTACTAAAAAATCTTTTGTGCAGTCTGTGGGTAATATTTGCTTTAATTTTTCTGTGCCATTGTTTTATATAATCATTTTTCTTAAGGTGGATTAATTAAAGCAGATTAATATCTGCTAATTAGGCATGGCAGCCTCATTCTACGACTAGAAGCACCTTCATTAGACAAATGCTTATTAATCATTGGTTAATGTGCTTTTCTGTATACTACCTGAAGTTTTACGTTTCCTTGTCTAAATGAAGGTGTATTTTTCTTCCTGAATCTGCATAATAACATCTGTGTGATATGTTTCACCATGATACATGTAGCTTCAGTTTGTTGAATGCCAAGTATTATGTTCAAGTTAAAATACTGAAGTGATACCCAGAGAGCTCTGTTCTGTCACAGAAACTTTAAAGGTTATAGGATATTTAGAAGTCTCCAGGGCTGCAGGTTTGGCTGAGTTATCTTGTCCCCCTATTTTCTTCTTCTGTATTTCTTCCATTCTACTTACTTTAATATGTCCGTTCCTCAACCTGCATGGCAAAATAGTAATGGAACACATATGTAGATGTCTCTGCTCAATCAATAAGACTGTGATAGCCTTACCTTCTATAATGTCAGGGACGAATTTTGTGCAAATAGACACGTAATACTAGTAACAGAAATACTAAATGCATGAAGTGATTGCATAAGGTATAAAAGATGATGTGCAAGAAGACAGAAACTGCGGCTCATGGCCTGATATGTAGTTGTACTCCCAAACATCATCCTGAGCTCTGTCCTGCTTCCCACACTGTGTACCCATGAAAGCAGAGTCCTGGCATCTGTCAAATATTAAGGTACTGTCTCAAAACACTTTTGTGTGGGGCAGGAGGTTTTGTATCAAGGCACAGGTACTTGCCTCGGTTTGTGAAGAAAATCCATTGCAAAGCCAGGAATTGAGTACAGTTTTCCTGAGTCCACCCAGTGCCTTAACTAAAAGGCCATTGCATTTTTCTCTCAAGTGCCATTTACCAGCTTCAGGGCAGGGAGAGCAGGGTCTTGGCCTCAGACTGGAAGTCTTCAAGCCCTGTCAGTTTGGGATGGTCCCAAAACATATACACAGGATGCTAAGAAGGGCAAGTAAAACACCAGAGTGGGTGAACTCATGTCATTCTTTCTCCCTGTCAAAGACAAGGCTTGGGGAGATAGAGCACGTGCTAGTCCTGTGGGACTTCAGTGCACATGTGCTGAAGGGTTTTATCAAGACCTTGCTCTCTGAAATCCTCATGCAATCTAAAAGACAGTTCGCTGTGGCTGGTATTCTTTGAAGGACAGGACATAGTTGAAAATAGTTAAGATAAAAAATTTATTTATTTCCAGCATGGCCTTAGAGGAGTTTCTCTCTTTGTGCGAGACAATGGTTTATCTAATATTTTATTTATCTATTTCATATTGGAACTACTTTGAGGAAGAACTTGTTTTTAGAAAATCTGATTAGTAAGCACTGAATGCTTAGGAAACCATGTTTGCAATTTAAACTCATCTTTTTGGGGCTACAAGTTAAGCTGAATAAGTTTAATCCAAAATTCATTGTGCTCACTCAAAGCATTTTCTAGTTTGCCTCCATGAGTGAAAATTTAAATCAAGGTAAAATAGTCTGTTGAAGTGGAATAGCAATTGTATTCTTGTTCTAGGAACAAGATTATCTGCACAAGTGGATTAAATGTGCAGCTGTGAACTCTTTACCGGTGTGCTGTATTGAACTTATTTCCTTGAACTCAAGAACATATTACGTACAACTGAAGTTATCCTTTCGCCTGATGCTTAAAGACCATATACATATTTAGTGCCTATTCAGGTCACTTCCAAAGATTTGCATAAAGAAGCTAAGATCATGTTAATTAAATTAATACATCAATGACAAAGCAGTACATAACAAAATAGGTAAAAACCATCTGTTTCACATGATCTACGTTTGGTCCTGAACCATTTTTAGTGGCTCACTTCATAGACTGCAGAGTTCTATTTTGAGTTGTTTTGATTTTGTTTTTAATTTAGTTAAACAGCTGAAAATGCAGACACTTTATTTAGGGGTAGGTATATAAAGCAGTATGAATTCCCACAACTGTGATCTTTGGTTCTTGTTACTTGGACTTTGAATCTTTGTGTAGCTCAGCTGTATGTGTTCACAGACTGATTGCTGGAAACACAGATTCTCTGACTCGAGCCATAAAACCACTAAAACACTGCTGATGTGCTTTACTTTTGCATATAGTTGGAGGAGTGGGGCAGATGGGGTGTCCTGATACCTAGATTGCTCCTTGTAGTTCATATTATTGGTTTATTAGAAAGCAGAACTACATAGTGGTTTCATAGAGCATCACAGATTATTTTAGAGAGAAAATTCATTTATTTTAGAGAGAAAATTCATCACTATTTTCCTATGGCACCTATTAGCTTTTTTTTAGCACACAGTCTCAGTCTGTAAGAAGGGTGTTTTGGGGTTGTTTTCTTGATTCTAGCTTGACTTCAGTGTGATCTGATGACTGTGTAGGCTTGCTTCACTGAAGACGATGTCTTATTAATCTTTAATTTGTCAGTTACATAGAAAGATCTCAAAATCTAATTTTGTGTTGTGTGTGAAAATATATTAATTAGAAATACGGTAGTTATTTAGTATGCAACATGATGCTCATCCAACATCTGGAGAGCAGGTGTCAGTGGGATATGTGACTGACAGGAAAGATTTCTCTCTCCATGTGCATATCATAGGAACTGGACCTTGTTGAGAGTGTTCACTTGTTTAATTTAGTATTCAAACTGCTTCAGACAAATCTAAAAATTGCAAATAATTTGAAATCCTTCATGCCTTTGGGACAATGCCTTTCATTCACAGTTGCTAAATTCTACACTGTTTGCAGAGGAGTTGAAGCATCTGCTGCAAACAAAATCTGTACATCAACAGATAAACAAGTGTTGGAGGTTGTTTTTTTTCTCTCACCACTTGGCATTTTCATCATGCCTCCATCTTTTCCATTGCCATCTTTTCAATTCTCTGCATTCATTTGCTCTTCCATTACCTCTCCATAGTCACAGGGGGTTTAGCCTCAGATCTCTGCCCTTCTATCATCTAATTTGTGTGGATTTCTTGATTAAGTATACTGTGGAGACAGAAATCCTGATATGCAAACCACTAGACTAAAAGCTGGGACTGTAAATAAACATGAACATTTATATCTTTTACATTTTTATATTTGTGTCTTTTAGCTTTGCTATGATGATTTTCCTTTTTTTTGCTTGCATAAATATCTTGTCTAGCAAAAGCAGGTTGTTCCTGCAATGGGAATATATTGAATTAACTGTTTTGGCTTCAGGTATCTAATGTCTTTTAATTAATCACCACTGGTAGTGGGACTAATACAAAAATCCTACATTCCCAATAACATTGGATTTCTGCCAATATTCTCATTTGTAACCATATTTCTTCCAGCAGTGTTTTAATGATTTATCTTTTAAGTAGAAAAAGTTCCATTTAAAAGCACAGTTCCAGTGGAGGAGTAGCTTTTAAATATTGAGCAAATTTGATGATAGGCACCAAAGAATTAGATTTGTGTTGTAAGAAAGTCATATTATGAAGCATCTTTTAGGGTGTATTCTACAGAAATGCTGATGAAAAATTATATTCTCAGAAAATAACTCAAGCTTTCAACTTCCTTATTTTATTCAAAAGGATAAAATTCTTAATTTTAAGAAATATTTCAAGAGTAGATTATTCAAAGTTAAAATATCTTTTGAAGAAATGGAGCCTTTAACAAAGTAAAAGAATTAAGAGAGGATGGTGACATCACTCTGGACTATATCTGGTTAAACAACAGGCACATTATAAATTTTCTTCAAAGAGGGAATGAATCTTACCTATGAGTTTTTGGATTATTTGTGTAGAAATATTCATACCTGTGAATGCTATTTCCATTCTGTTCCAAGAAAGCCTTAATTGCTGATGGCAATTTTTGAGGCTGCAAATTTGTCTGCATTAGACCTTCCACACTCCTAACAATGCCTTGGCCAAGCCAGTGTCAGCAACACTGAGAAACTCATCTAAATTTCCCTAGTGTAGGCAAAGCCTTAGGGCCCTAACTTATATTATTATGTAGAAAAATGTCAGTTAATTGCCTTCCTCATCATTCTGAATTCTAAATAGGTTGTGTCAGAAGCGGTAAAAATTATTGTCTCTGCCTTTAAAACATAAAAATTATGGTTTCTTGACTGAAAGCAAATATGATTACAAAAGGAAGACTTCTCTGAAGAAAGAAATCCCTTTTTCTTTTTGCTTAAATAATTATAAGAGACTAAAATAATGGTGACTGTACTGCTCAGGGTTTTTCACTCAAACCATCCGGAGGGTCTGGAACTCTTTTGACCCTCTGGATATCCATTACCTAGACTTATCAAAACAAGAGTGTACATAGTGGCATTTCATAGAACATAACTATTGAAATGGTCACTAGCAGGTTTGTAATGCTGTTGCCATCTCGTACATTACTAGCTGCAAATACACAGGCTTATTGCACAGTTCCCAAACTGAACTGCTGCAATTTACTCTTTACTCAGTTATCATCAAAGTTTCTTCTGAAGCATGGGATTCAAGCTAAGAACATTGCAATTAGAAGCGGATAGTTTAAACAACAGCAATATTAAAAACACTGGTTAAAAAGCTTATGACTAGGTAAGCTTGAGCAAGGTTGTTAAGATTCAGCCTTAGTAAAATGTTTGCCTAGTATATCTGACTGGATAATAAGTATTTAATCATTGCAGTGAGTCTTCCATGAATTCCCTTATTCTGCTCACTTAGTGACCTTTACAAGCGGAATATTTCCTCTTTCTCTCTACCCTCATCTTTCTAAGAACAATGTCTATACTGTGGTGAAGTAGCAGAGAGCTGTAATAGGGCATTAAAATTAGCCATAAAATTGGTGGTAAATAACGGGAGCAAATGGGAATTTTCATGGCACTTGTTCAAATCACTCTACTGCAAAAGTCAGACACTGCTATGAGGTGTCTCTTACTGCCAAGTCGTGAGAGCTTATCTGAGATAATTCAGAATATTATGTTATCTTTCCCTTAGAAAGAAACCTCAGAACACACACAGTGACACACCAAGAGACCCTATTAGCTAGCAATTAAGTGAAAATGAGCAGAATTGTGCTGAAAACTATTTTCATTAATGGAAATGTTTGCACATGTAAGACTTAATGGAGCCCATATTTTCAAATTCTTATAATATTGCTGATGCTTTAATTGTGTTTTCATAAACCTCTTTATGATAGAAACAAAAAGATACAAGGAGGACACAGCAGTAGTCTGTGGGTTGCAAATGAAGTTAAGAGCAATTTTGAATAGACATTGACAGAAAGAGGAAAATTCTTCAGCTGAAATCCATAGCAAATATAGAAAGCCTGGCTGCACTGGTGGTGGCTCAGAGCAGTTGAAAGCCAGGAAGGCTGTTCAGCTAAAGTGGTGCAGAGGACCCATGGAGTGAATGTCAAAAGGTATTGTATCCAGCAGCCCTCAAAACTGGCTATATGCAGGTTTTCCTATATAAATTAAAAATATGGGTTTACACCGAGGTCATTTTTCTGTAGTATCTCCGTAGTGAATTTTGTCCTGCAAAATGCCTGCAGTTTGCAGCAGTGGAGGAAAGAAAGAAGGGAAGATGGAATATTGCTTGCCCAAAATTCCCTTGTATTTATCACATCAGAGAAATTTGCTGGTGGTTTTTTCCAAGGCACTTTAATGACTGACAGGAAAGCTCATCTCTCCTAGAGTCCATGAGTCTTGCAGTCTCACTCTGCTGCAACAGTAAGATGGTGGAGCACTCAGATGAAGCCACATCATTTTCATTTTAACAGTCCATTGACTACTGAACGGAGGAGAAAGCTTTCTAATTATTCTGCAGATGTGATAGTAAATATTTCATTTATGTAGTTACAGCTAAACAAAACTAGAAGAGGTTTGTCTGTTTCACTTGAATTTCCTCAGGTTTGATTTACTAATGTTCTAGGTTATGATTTGCAAATTAGATGAGTGTTGATCAGTGGAATATGGTATGAACCAGTTAGTGTGCTTATTGATCACTGTGAAATGGAAAAGTTAAAACCACCTTTTTGGAAGACATGATGGCAAGCTCTGACTTTTTTTGATACAGTTTGATGAGCACAAACTGTAGGTAGCTGTCTTTAAGGACTGATGAACTTGCTAATTATTCCTATGGATTTGCTTGAAATCTTTGCAAAGTTTCACCCTCCCTTCCATCTCTCTTTGGAAGTGGGTGATGTGTGTGTTTGTGATTTTGCTATTTCCCTAGTTTTTTATTTCCCTTTATCCTTGTTTAATATCACTCTCTTCATCTAGGTTTTTTTTATTTAGACATGGTGTTGAATGTAAGCAGTTTTCAAGCCAAAATAAACAAAAGCCTATTTCATATCTCCACCTAGATAAAGTTTATCTATAAGCCTATGTGTAGGTGTTCTAGAACAAGCAGCAGTCACAAGTATTGAGGCCATGTTGCTGAGAACACAGCTGCGCTGGGCAGGGCACGTCTCAAGGATGAAGGACTACTGCCTCCCTAAGATCTTGCTTTATGGTGAACTTGCCGCCGGCTGCCGCAAGAGAGGAGCCCCGAAGAGAAGATACAAGGACTCCCTGAAACAACATCTCAGCCTTGGCCATATTGATCACCATAACTGGTCTACTCTGGCCTCAAATCGGGAGGTCTGGAGACACATCATCTATAACACTGCTGCTTCCTTTGAGAACGCACGCAGGATCACTCTAGAGGAGAAAAGACAATGCAGAAAGAATCGTGCCTTGCAGAATTTACCACCTAAGGAGTCTTTCTGCTGTGCCTTTTGCAACCGGACATGCCTGTCTCATATTGGCCTTTTTAGCCCCCAACGCGCTTGTGTCAAACGTGGGTAGAGTCCTTTCCCTAATCTTCGTTCTCGAAGCCCAGCCATGATGATGATGATGTGTAGGTGAAAATGCTAAGTGCTTGTACAGATTTACATACCCGCTCAAATTCAGGCTAGTATTCATCATGTCTGGTTAAATAATATGTAGAAAGGGCTCTGGATGTCTCTGCTCTCTTTATGTCTGGTATCTTTTTTCAAGTTTCAAGATGAGGCATTGTTGTGGTTTAACCCCAGCCAACAGCTAAGCACCACTCAGCCACTCGGTCACTTCCCCACCAGCACAATCAGGAAGAGAATTGGAGGGGTAAAAGCCTGAAAAATCATATGTTGAGATCCAGACAGTTTAACAGAGACAGCAAAAGCTATGCACACAAACAAAGCAAAACAGGGAATTTGTTCACTTGCTTCCCATGGGCAGGCAGGTGTTCATCCATCTCGAGGAGACCAAGGCCCCATCACACGTAAGAAGACAAACACCATCACTCCAAATGTCCCTCCCTTCCTCCTTCCTCCCCCCAGCTTTATATATTGAGCATGATGTCATATGGTATGGAATATCCCTTTGGTCAGTTTGGGTAGCTTGTCCCAGCTGTGTCTCCTCCCAACCTCCCATGCACCCTGAACTTCCTCGCCAGCGTGGCAGTACAGAAAGCAGAAAAGGCCTTGGCTCTGTGTAAGCCCTGCTCAGCAATAACAAAAGCATCTCTATACTATCAACCCTGTGTTCAGCACAGATCCAAAACACAGCCCCATACTAACCACTGCAGAGAAAATTACCTCTACTCCAGCCAGAAACAGCAAAGGAACACAGAGTATTGAGCACATGATTAATTTGTATTTCCTAATATGAATAAATATAGAAACTTTACATATCTCTCTATCGTCCTTCCTATACTTCCTGTACATGCATGTATATAGCTACAAACACAGAATGGTCAAATCAGCCAACTACACACATCTTTTTGGAATTGTGGACTGTTGTGGCATGTGTCATAGGAATGTTTTAGTGCTTCTCAGTTGTTACAGAAGAATTCAGAGCATTAATGTGGCTTACTGCATTTATCTGCTGCTGAGGATATTTTTCCTCCTATTTAAATGACTCAACACATCATTCTTGGAAAAAAAGGAGTGCAGTTTAAATGTTATATTCAAATTTTTCACTTGCATTGAGAGTAACATCGATATTCCTTTTACATTTAATGATGCCCTTACTGTGTGAATGGAGGCTGCATAACAAAACAGATGACTCCCACTTTTGTTGTTGAAATTGTTTGAACCTGACCCTGCCTCCTCCAACTATTTAGCAGCAGGCTTCTTGATTAAGATTTATTTCAGTTTATTTTAGCTTATGTTCAGAAGCCCATTATTTTCCTCACTAGGCACGAAAATATTTGGATTTTCCTTTCTTGTTCAATCTTGCTCTTTTCTGTCAGAGCTGTATATATACAGAGAAATATTCTGTTTTTGTAGCAGATGTCCATGTTGGGGGAGATTTTGTAACCTTCTAGTGTTTATGGTGTTTTGTCTGGTATATTGATTATTGGCTGCTGGACAGTTTGCTCAAGGTCATAGAAAGGAAATAAACCTGAGTTAAAATTACCCTCATAAAGGATGGTTTAAAGCAGCTCTTTTGAAAGTTTGGTACAAGCAAGTAAGCAAATAAGCACATTAAATTATTTTTTAAATATTTGTGTTTAAAAATGGTAGAAATAACCTTGATTGAGTGGAAATCAGCCAAGTGCCACAGTAAGTGTCAGAGCTTCTGAGCTTCCTGTGTTTCTTTGTGATTCATTATCCTTCTGCAAAAGGGTCGCTATGCATTTTACTTTCTCCATGGGTTACAACATGCCACCAGAGCAGAGAAGTTGTGCAGCTTTGAACAGCAGTTAATAAAAGCATTCTTTTCATTTTTCCTAGTGGTGAAGAACACTCCTACCTTCTCCCCGGTGCTGTAAATTTTTCCACAGAGTATTTTTTAGAAGATACCAAACACAATTTGGCACTTCGTTATGGTGATGGATTGAAACTGAGTTTTGTTACTTAGTTAAGTGGTGACAAGTTTATCACTTGAATGTTTGGCTTTCTCCTCCAGAACAGTTTACTCAGTCCACTGCCTTCTGGGTGCTGCCTTCCCCCCTGAGAGCCTCATAGAGGTGGGCTGAGTATTATTGTGGTTTTACAGGTGATTTTTACAGCCTATTCAAGTCTGCTCCCTGCTAATCCCTATCTCCTGAGAGCAGTCTAGGCAGAGGTGAGGACTAGGCTGGATGGGGTATCTCAGGGCCAGAAGAAAGTCAAGAGGTTGTCATTCCTGTGTCAAGAAGAGATGTTTTGCATATCCACTTCTTAAAGCCTTGAAAAAGGTTTCATGAAGATTTCTCGACTGCCTCTGCTTATTTATTTAGTGCTTAATTATTTTAACGTTTTTCTAAGTTCTATCTTTTTTTTGCAGTTTAAGCCTGTTTCTTCTTGTCATGTCTAGCAAGCACACAGAGAACAAATTTATTTCCTCTGGAAAGCAGCCTTTTTCATACCTGTTTGCTACAGCCCCTCTCTATCTTGTTTTCTTTGGGCCAGTCTCTTTTCGTGTCTTTTCATGGTTGCTAAATCCCTGCTTACTCCAGTTATTTGCTCCAGTCTTTCTTGAGATGTGGTGCCCCAGCCCACAGTCAGTATTCCATCTAGAGGCTTTCTGAGTAGACATTGCAAGGAGAGGATTACTCTGATGTCTTCTTGGCTGCATACTTGGTTTTATCCTCCGTACAGCCTTCTGGTTTTGGCAGTTTTTGTTACAGACAGAATCAGTGATTCAAGTTCATTTATTGATCTGTAACAATGCCAGGATCCTTTTCTGCAGAGACCTCTCTAGTCAATGCGCCTCTGGTATTTTGAATGATTTTGACATCTTGCTCCCATCTACTTTCTTGGAGGCTGGGAGCCTCCAAGCCTGTAATGCATGGCTGAATATCCATCCCTTAAGTGGTCATAACATGTGCATCTCCATGGTTCTGTGACTGAATGACAAAAGGAGATGCACGCTTCCAAAACTATTCATGTCCCCTTTCTCTCTGGACAGCCTCTGAAACATGGGCAGAGCAGGTGGAATAACTTTTGGGGACTTGGGCATTGCTAGTTTCTTTCTGAGGAATGTCTTTGCTCCTACCTCATCACACAGTCAAAGTACATGAACACTCATGAAGTTATAGGTGCTGGTTAGGCTTGTCATGTGAAGACTGCCAGATCAGTCATGCTGAATGCCATTGACTGAAAATCTTAGGGGAGAAGACCATCTTTTCATTATGTATGTACATAGTAAGTACATACATACTATTATTGGCCTGTCCTTGGCCAGGGACTAGAGATGTTGCATTGCTGCTATTCCTACTAACAAAATTAGCAACAGACTTTATGATATGACACATTTTGCAAAAACAAGAGTTGTTTCTCTTTGAAAACATGGGTGTCAGAAAGCCTGATAAGGTAAGAGAAAGAAAGTGGTTAAAAGGTAAAAAAAGGTTGATAAATATTTCCCATCCAAAAGAATCTTCTCCCAATTTAAATTGCTTAAGAGTCATTGATGTGAAATAATTTGTCCTATTTGGAGGGAATATTAGACATGCTAACAGATCTAAGTAGAATTTTCTTCAAGAAAAATTCCAAGGCAAAAAAAAAATTTTATAGGAGTAATGAAATACAGCGTATTCTTCATTCCGTTTAATGGGGGCTTGCAACTTGCCTTAATCCTTTTTGGTTGTTTTTTTAAGTGTAAAGTTTGCAGTGGGCTTATGATAAGTCTACCAAAAGTTGAACAATACAGACAATAAGCTCCTTTTCTCTACAGTCTGTTTTTACTGGGCTTGTCTTGAAAGCTTCTCTTCAAACTCTTCTATTTCTCTTTATGTCAAACTGAGCTGAAAAACATATTTATATCCAGTCAACCAGAGTTACTGAAAAATAATTAAGATTGTTCCAAACAGAAAATATATCAGATTAAACTTCCTTTGGGAAAATGCCTCGCTGCCTGCTCTGAGTAAACACATCACCATTATTAACTCGTGGATCTTGTTTGTCTGTTCTTTCTGTGTATTGAAGAACAGAGAGCCAGGTGCAGCTCCCCATCTTATTGTTTCCTTCCCCTTTTATATTTTCATCATGGATGTATTAAGGCAGTGGCTGAAGTCCACAGTACACACTGTTATGCTGTGCTGGCCCTTCTGAATTACAGACAGATTGCTGTCCTGGAGGGATTTCTAAACTTTCATTGCAGCATTTCTAGATTTTGGCTTTGGCCACTGGATAAGGAAATATGTCTTGTGCAATGAAGCTGAAGAGAAATCAAATTTTGCTGAAATTAGGGTTATCCTATTTCTGTGGTAGTATTTCTATGCAGAAAGAATTCTTCAGGGTATCTTCAAATCTTTGCTGCAGTGTGGCTTGGATGTCAATGCTTGCAATGAAAATCTGTCACATCAGGGGATGCTCACCTCCTGCTTGCATGATTCCCAGTAGTTTTGTGATGAGTTATCTTGCAGAGTTGTGGGGGATTTTAATACAGTAATCTGTACATTAGCAGGAGTGTGTCATGCCAGGGCTAAACCATCCTGGCCAAAACAGGAGCTGCAAGTCCCAGTGCATTAAATTCAGTAAATTTCAAAATTATGTAAACATAATATATTGAATTAGCTCAGATATCTAGTTTATTAGGCAGAGTTATTTTCTCCTCAGTCTTGACATCAAACCTGAGTGCAACTAACTCCACACCTTGAAAAACATGCTGTAACATTGTAAAAAGTCTTGTAAAACTAGACTAAGTGTACAAGTAAGGATTTTTATTTTTGGACTGGGGAGAGGCAATCAGGTTTGGCAGGCTTGCAGTCAAAGCTGAAATGTGCAGAGTCTCTCAAACGTGAGCTTCCAAAGGCCTCTGTTGAGTGGCAGGAGAGCTGTGCTGGGTTTCATTTCTCTTTGAGCATGCATTAAGATTAGATGTCAATGAATGTTGCTGGCTTTGTAAGATTACTGGATTAGTAGTGATTTAGCTTGTTTTACCATACATCTTATTTCCTGATCAATGTGACTTTAGTTTTAAACAATTTTGGCATTCACTGCTGTTTCACAATTTATACAACTATGAATTTCAGTAGTGATTTTCAGCATTTTCCCTGTGGTTTCTGGAACAACATCCAGAAATGCCTACTCTGCAACAACATTTTTGGTTTGAAATTGGCAATAATACCTTTTTCTAAGCCAGAAAATTACCATCTCACATTTGAATTGAAAGTTGCCACATACTTTTAGTGGAGAAGGCACAACCATTTAATTTATCCTCTATATGGGAGAAGTAAGAGCAAGCTGTGGTGCTCTTTAAGGCAAAATATATTTTCACTAGTGAAGACCTATAATTTGTCATATGTAATTTTCCTCGTTTGTGTACTTTGTTTATGTCTGTTAGCATAAGAGTCCTAAAGGACTCAAGCTGTCTGATCTCCCCCCTTACTCAGTGTCTAGGAAGATGGGCCAGGGATGCATAAAACCAACTGGTCACCTGGGAAAGGTGGCTCTTTTTTCAGCAAGGAAATTGTGAGGGCTATATGGAAAATGATGAAAGTGTGCTTTACAGCCATTACCTATGCAAAAAACCCTAAATGTGTGTGTCTTCAGAATAAGGACTCCTACCACCAGGAAACAGTCACTTTCCTACTTGTGGATTTTCTGTTCTTTCCAGCACTAAGAATTCTCTTAGGTGGATTTGCTTGACTTTGTGTGTGCAAACCCATTGATAGCAGGAGAGGGAAAGCTAATCCCAACTGAATTTCAGTCACCTTTGCCTTCTGGAATATATAGAATTTCCCTTGAAGTTTTTACAGAATCTGCAGTCGCGCAAAACAGACCTACTGGCTCCTTTGATATTTTTAAGCCTCTGCTTCATCAATTGTGCAGGCTTTTGGTTTATTTCCAAGTTCAGACCAACATTCTGGTTTTGATCTGGAGACCCTGATGGTATTTTTGATCTTTTATCTTGCTTTACCTTTGTTTCCTTGTGTTTTCCTAGTGGTGAAGTTGGAGAGAAATAGGAGAGAAATTATTATTTCAGGGTAAAGATTGCAGTGAGGACACGGGGGGATTTTTATATTCTGGGGCACTTGGATGGTCTGACAGATCTGGAGCTTCATTTCAGGAAATGCTACTATATCTTTTCTGTCCAAAGCCAAATACTGAAATTGTGGCTATTTTAGACACACGGATGCTAAAAGATGTTGGAGTGAAGGTTCCTGTTTTATGAAATAGGAGGAAGAATAGAGGAGTAGATGGGCTTTGTGTGGATTCTCAGAAGAGCAAATCTTTTAGTTTGTGAACAGCAGGAAAAGTGAAAATCACATTATCCAGGATGGCTCAGTCAGTTGCTAGTTAAATGATAAAACTTTCACAGATAAATTTGTATTTTTCTATAAATGCCATGAGAAGAATAAAAAAGGTGCCTCCATTTGTTCAAGGAGTTATTTCCAGATTGCTTTTATACTTTATGTGTATATTTAGTTATATGGGGGGGAGTAATTTATATTTGGGGGGAACTTGCACTTAAAGCTAATTTTGAGGGGGGGTGCTACTGCTGTTAATTCATTTTTCTGAGGCAGATTTGAAGTGCTGGGGTTTATTTAGTGTATAAACGCAATCAAGGTAAATCTGTATCTTTAAATAGAAGGAGATTCTGACTACTAAATGAAAGTCATGCTTTACCTTCTATAGTCTAAAGGTTTTATTTGACCTTCTGTGGGAATGAAAGAGCAATTTGTTTGCTCCTTGTCCCAAATTTCAATATACTGAGTGGCCTTTGATTCCATGAAAGAGAAAATTGTATGTGGTGGTCTTACCTAACCCAGCTTCCCATACCCATTTTTTAATTGAGTTCCCAGCTAAATATATGCTTTCAAGGGTTATTAAGGTTTGTAAGGATGACAGGAAGGCTGCTCAGTTCCAAGATAATAAAGTCATATAGTGCTATTGAAGATTAATATATGAACAACGTCCTTTTAGAGGTAATATGTCTTTTTCTTGATATTATTTTTTTTACTTATAAAAATAGAAAATTTAAAAAATTGAATTCATACACTTTCTTCTCTGAGTTCTCATATATGCACATAGAAACATAGAACCTGCACTTGGCAATTCCTTTGATTTTGCTCTCTCTTCACTTCTGTGTTTGCTTCCCCCTCTTATTCCTGCCCCTCAGAACTCAAAAATGTTTGTATCAAGGTATTATTCCTAGGCAGGAGTTTCAAGGGTATGATACTGCTATTGTTAGTGCCGTGCTAGAAAAGAAATGCCGAGCTGGGAAAGAAGCACAGTAAGGACTTGATTGAACTCCCATAGGTCTTCCATTGAAGATTCTCATTATCTTGTACAGACTTTTGTTCATCTTGTGCTGTGTTGTAGCCTCAGTGACTGCAGGGTAGAAATTCAACTGCTTCGCTTTAGTGCATGGCGTGTAGATTATTGAATCAAAAAAAAAAATGTGACAGTTATGCATTTGCTATTCAGGAAAAGAAAAAAAGAAAAAAGGAAAAAAGGAAAACCTTCATCAATTTAAAATTTTTATGAGCGAAATAATGAGATATCATGAAAACAAGAACAAGAGCTCTTGTTTCCAGCCAGATAAAATGGGGTAAAATCACCTAATTTTTTTTTTATGCTAAAGGATGAAACAGTTTTATGCTAAAGGATGAAACAGTCTTGAAACCACAATTTCTCTACGTGTGTGTTAGCATGCATGAAGTAGTAATTCCATTGATATAGACTTCTTTATTGAGATATACAGGCACTCAGATAATCTTTTTCAATAATTTGGAGAATTTATGTGTATCTTCTATGAAGTTCTGTCCTGCTTCTTGTATGAAAGCACTGACTGAAGCTGCAGCGCGGCGAGACGACACCATTGAAAAGTGCTGCAGCCGGGAGAAGGGGCAGCTCTTTATAAAGCCACCTCTATGGGAATACGCCTGAAAAAAAAAACCCCAACCCTGTGAAGTAATTAGCGACGGCCGCGCGCCTGTTAATTGGCCGAGCCCCCGTCAGGGCCCGTGCAAGGCGGGGGAGCGGCGCCCCCTGCCGGCCCCGCCCGGCCCCGCCGCGGGGATGGGGGGACACGGGCCGAGGGGGGACACTGGGAGCCGCTGTTTTGGGAGCGAGTCGCGGTGCCAGGCCTGCCCGGGGCTTCTGGGTGAGGCAGTGACCTCCCTAAAAGTTGGTTCAACG